>NC_139973.1:39389032-39506657 GCF_963993115.1 Abramis brama | reverse complement strand
AAATAGAGTATACAAAAAAATATAGATCGTACTGTTCCAGTAACTAACCGAATGGTCACAGTTTTGAGGGGTTAGTCAATTAGATCTGTAATATGACGACACTACAATATGACAGTCGGTTTCTCATATTCAGTTTCTTAAATACAGATGCACCTTATAGATTCCTCAACTCAGAAATAATTAAAAACTCCCTTTGTGTTGTCAGAGAGGTAACATTACATTGACTCGAACCCACGAGAAAGAAAAGTCAAGTGAAAACTACAATAAACAAACCTGAGACACACTGAAAACCAATGAGAAGTAACGTGTACAGTACTACAGAACATGACCTCTGACCTTTGCATTGACCTCACTGAGAAAAAACTAATCAGAATTATGGCACGTTCGTGAGCAAGAGTAAACTGAAATAATGTGAACCGCATCATAAAAAGGTTAAAATCATCATTACTATAAAGACTAATTTGACTATCTGTACATGTTCTCAGTTTCATGGAAACTACAAGCATAAAATCATAATCCATCTAGATACTCTAGTGTCCAAAAAGAGAGAAAGACTGAGGAAAATCGCTTATTTTCTAAATCAGATTTGTTAGTTCTCTAGATACATTCACAGATTATGAGCAGGAAAGCAACACTTCAGTTCATCTCTGAGAGGTACAAACAAGTTCATCTTGGAAATGCACAAAACTCCTTTAGTGTCAAAAAACACTTTCAGTCTAAAGTCACTCACTAACATTTTTATCCCTTCCTTCCCTCTACATTGTGTTAGAGACTTTATGAACATGCAAAACACTGTTAATGCCGATCATCTACTTGACCCAACCATACCATCAGACGAATACTCATCTCAGCTACAGCCCTACGCTCACGTTACACGAGAACTGAAGAAAATCAATGTCAGCTCTGCCTTTGAGACGCCCTCGCCTCCACATCTCGGACACACACACACACACGAGGCGCGAGCGATGATCTCTGCAGTACGATCAATTTCCCAACGACCGGCCGCAGCACAGACACACGTCACGCCAGACAGCTCTCGGAGACTATTCTGACTGGGACCGGATCTAAATGGTTCTGGCATAATGACGAAGAGGTAAAATGAGACTATAAAGTGCAGGAAATATGACAAAAACACACACACACCATGTGGCTTTCAGGCAAAATCAGAGCAAAGTATTAAATCTAAGAGAGCACATTTGGTTCCTAAACAGACCTTATTAAACACTGCATGCTGGTCTTTGCATTCACAGATCACAGAAAAGTAAAGCATGCTACGAGTGATAGTGGATATACTGATGCAAACAGGCAGGAGCAACTACATGTGGAGCGTCTTCATCCAAAACTATGCAAGGCCACTAACAAACGTTCAAACGAAAATCTATTGGCTGTTGTTGGTAAACCTGAGATGTACAGGTTTGCTGGTGTTTCTGCCACCTGGTCTCGAAGATCCCGGAGTCTGAAATGCTGGATTATTCTGGAAGAGGATTTTATGGATGTCCATAAACTTCATGTAGTTAAAAGGTAAGAGGTTTTGGTTTACAAAGAGTTTTAAAAATGTCTTAAAAATACATCCTGGTGTTCGTAGAGAAGCTTCACTCCTGACTCCACTTGTGTTTGTAGAGAAGCTTCACTCCTGAGTCCAATGAAGTGAACAACGGTGAAGAGGCTCTTTGAGTATCTAGCAATGATCTCGAAAGGCATGTACTAAAAGCACCCAGTTTTTTCCAACAAACTTACGACAAAAAATAGCGAACAAAAAGAGTTCAAAGTCAGTTGGTCTGCTTGAGTTTTCCGCACTGATCAGTTGACCGCTTCCGTGACCGTATTACGCACGTACTGAGAAACCCACGTGCTCGCAAGTGGCCCGGGTTGCCGGACGCTCCACATCCCAGAAGACGTAAAGCTAGCAGACTCTGTAACATTCTTGCCGAGGACATCGGAGACTCCGGCTGAGCTTAGGTCGACGGGAAGGCCTGGAAAAGAGCGGCTCATGACAGGAACTGATACTGGTAATATAGCGCTCTCCATCAAGCCCGGGGCAGCACTGGATTCGTCCCTTGAAGTCAAGATGGCCTCCGAATCACCATTCTGGACGAGCTCACTTTCACTCGAAGGTCCGTTCGCTTGCATTGCTTGCTCTTTCTGTCTGCAGTTTTCTTGCTCAGCCGCTCGTTGCAGGGCCGCGTCCACGAGAAGCTTCAGATCGCTGAAATCTTGCGCACACAGCTCCGGTGGGGTTGGAGGAGGTGTGTTGAACAGGACCCCACTCGGGCTCAACGCTCCCAGGGTCGGGACAGAGGTAGAAGCAAATGGGATCGTCGTCAGGTAATGATCTTCACTCCGAAAACCAGTTAGACCTTCTCGCCTCAGCAGACCGCGTGTGTCCAGTTGCATCAGAGCCTGAACGCCTCCATCTTGACTGCCGGACGACGACAAGCAACCGGCTCCGGCCAAAATCGCAGTCGCAGTGTTACCCAGAAGCCTCAAGTCCAATGTTGGGCCGGGGCAAATGACTGAGGGGCGGGTCGAGGAGGCGGGGCTTTCCGGGGAGGCGGATCTGTCGGTTTTGCTGGTGCGTCGTGACATTGTAAACTGAGTGGGGTCTTTGCCGTCTTTCCGGAGCAGGTCCGGCAGGAGCCGCCGACGGGCGTTTATGAACCAGTTACAGATCTAAAAACAAGATTAAAAAGAGTTTTAGAAACTTAAAATGCCATAAAGTTTAAATGCATAGATACTGCATACTTGTATATAGGGCGACAATCTCAACTGCTTGGTTCATCGCAAAACCTAAACTACAGCAGTTAACATTTGAAGTGGATCAAAACCTTTTTTTTTTTTAAATCAAAGTTATACATGAATTTTGAACAATAACCGTTCTTGTCTTAAGACAACTTTGATGAACTTTTTTTGATCCACTTCAAATGGACTACTGTACATTATTGCCCAGCTCTAATATGCTAAATACTACTATAAGGCATGAAGATATTATATTTTCTGTAAAGCTGCTTTGAAACAAATGTTAAAAGTGCTATATAAATAAATCTGACATGACAAAATGGTGAAGTTTAATTAGCATAACTCTTGAGTTTCTACACTTTCTGACCAATAATTTCCATAATTCTTTCCAGTCCTTTGTGATGACTGGATAAGGGTTTCAAAAACACACATTTTCATAAAACAAATAATAAAGTTTTCTAATCTAATCTAATCTAATCTAATAAAAACAACACTCAAACAGTCATTTCTAACAATGAAATACTTTAAAACTAACAAGAAACAGACTGTAGAAATTGTTATTTCCATGACCATTTATGATTTTATCAATTCCCAAGATTTTTCCAGGCCTGGAAAACACAAAATGCCCTGATATGTCCAGATTTTCTAGGAATGAATAGAGAGAAAAAGCATAATCTAAAACGAGATTGTAAAACTAATCCATATGAATTTTGCGGTGTAGGCAAAATTTTTGAAGCATTAAAGTGTCAGTTGTGTAGCCGTCTAATGGAGGGACAGAAATCTCTCAGATTTCATCAAAAAGTCTTACAGGTTTGGAGTGACATAAGGGCGAGTAATTAATGACAGAATTTTTATTTTTGAGTGAATTAACCCTTTAATATTTCTTGGTATAGGATCCATTTTTGGATCCTAACGCGGCGCCCCCTGTTGGCGAGGCAGTGAACCGCATGCTGTGTCAGACAGACAGCTGGCTCTAATGGAGACCAGAGGAAATATGCAGCACAGGCCTCGCCGCCCGCATTCCTGCGCTCTGACAACACCGCAGCTCTCGCTCAAGGACAAAACACAGCACAGACTGTGTGAGAACGTCTCAGTCTTTGAAGATTACAGCCCAACGTAAAAGTGAAGAGTGGATAAAAGACACACGCACACAAAAATACAATATTGGAAAGAGAATACTCCTCATACTCGTCTTGATGCTTAAATTGATGCTATTGACTTGGTCTGGTCCACTTTGCAACTTATTCTGGCAAAAATATGCTCTCTTAGACAGAAAGAGCACAACTGACATTCATCACCAAATGAATGGGTTTGTGCACTATATTTCTGAAGCCATGTGATAGCTGTGAGGAACAGACCCAAACTTAAGTCTAAATAAGCTTAAATTTAGGATTTTATGGTTATTGAGCTTTTTCTTTTGAGCTTGAAAGCTTCAGTTTCATTGCAATTGCATGGAAAACCGTCACATGGCTTTGAAACAACATGGAGGCAAGGAAGGCCAGGTTTCAAATGCATGTCTAAAATTTGATACTTTCATGGTAATTTTGCCTTTTGAGCTTGAAAATGGGAAATTATCATATTGGTTTGAAACAAAGGAAGATTTTCAGTTCTTAACTTTGTGATAATTTTGCATGCAAACTTGAAAGCTTCATTTTTGTGCTAATTGCATGGACAGCGTGTTTAGTGCTCACCTGCGACACGGACAGATGCGTCTGCCCAGACAGGCTCAGCTTCTCCTGCTCTGACGGATACGCGTTGAAGCGATGCTCGTACAGCCAGTCTCTCAGAACCTGAACCGCCTCTTTGGGGAGGTTTCCGCGCCGGCGCCGTTTGGCGGAGGAGCCGCTTCTCCTGCCGCTGGTGGACAGGTTGAGAGGATAACCGTCGTCTTCGCACGGGTCACTGTCCGACATGGCAGAAAACTCTGTGTCTCCGTTCTGATCCTCATCAAAAGCTGAGAAGATGAAGGCAACAGAACATTATTGGTCTCAAAGTAAAACAGCAGGAGTTAAACGGATTCAGTGCAGGTCACAAAGAGTTTACAATGCCCTTAAATACCAGAAACACCACTATGCAAAGTATGCACATTTTCTGTATGCAGATGATCCTTTGAATTTGGCAAAATGAACAGTACAAAAGAGAACAATGCATCCACTTCACTGGAACTATAACTAAGTCTTTTTTTGGCAAAACGAACACCTTGATTTCTGAGGAACAGAGAATCAGTCCTTATCTTGGGCCTGAATCGTCCCGGTCAGTCGTTTAAAAGCGTCCTGTGGATAAATCCGTGTGACTGCACTCAATTTACACTTCAAAAGACTATTGACTCTGAACGGCTCCTCCATTCACACCTTCAGCCTCGCAAACTGAGGGAATACAGCTTATCTGCGGCTCTACAGGTGGGCTCCACACTTTCACAATGAACATTATCATGAGAGCATTAGCTGCTGATTATTATGATAATCAATATGACCAGATAAAGCAGACAATAACAACAAGAATATTGCAGTTGACTCTGAACACGGACATAACACAAACAATATATAGTGTAAAATGCTGATGCCAAAACACTCATATTTGAATATTTAAATCACAAACATAATAACCCTGTAAAGTCTGAACCTGACATATGAAAACCATTTCTTGAAAATGAAGTTTTTTTGGGGTATCATATTTGATACTTCAGGTTTCAGATCAAACTTATAAGAAAAATCACCTCAATTTTATGCAGATGATGATATTTAAATGGCCAAAAAGATTAAATTCTGATGCTTGTAATGTTAACCAATGATATCTTATAACAAATATGTACATAACACAGATATTATAAATCTCAGTAAAACACTCTCTCTCTTTTATATATATAGATCCTGTATATCCTGTATCTTCATATATATATATATATCTATATATACATATACATATATCTATATCTATATATCTATCTATATATCTTCCAATAACGATATTTAAATGCTTAGTTTTATGATCAAATCTCTGTAGTTTTAAAACATAAGTTTTGAATTTGATCATCGGGCTTTTGAGGAAGTTTATTCGTTCATCTCTTAATCATTTTATTGCATTATAAAAACATTAGACAAGGCCAATAAACTCTGGACAAACACCTCAAATACTAATCTGAAGTTTCATGTTAAATTAATTCCTCAAATAAATCACTTTTAAATGAATTGTTACTAACAATTATGGTTACTTGCTATAAACAACAGCATTATAAGATCTCCTTGAAACAATGGAGGAACCTTCTGAATTCCTGACAGTGATGATAATACCCACAGATAAGTTTCCACAGTCTTACTGAGGTAACTCTCACAGTAAATGCCTAAATACTGTATTTTTGGCAGGAACGGCAGTCAGTGTGGTTATGGGAAAAGCACAGGCTCTCATTTACGTCTGATAGCAGCTAAACTCAGTTTCAGAGACACACATGAATCAGACACACTTCAGCAGCTCAAGAGTTTCTTTCTCCTGCTGAAACCTGAAGCCGGCCAAAGAACAGCTAAAAATGTGGGAGTTCCTGAGTTCCTCTTTAACAAAGCAGATTGTGTGTGTGTGTGTGTGTGTGAGAGAGTGTGTGTCTGTCTCTGGACATTCATGTTTCAGTCTGCAACTGTCTCCGTGTCACAGTTTTGCGTTTCATTTGCAGTAGTTTCAGTTTTTTCAAATAGCCTATTTGACAAAATGAAAACGTGCGTTTCTTGTGAAGGATGTGGATGAATAGTCAACCATTGAGCTGCATTATACAAACTGGGGGAAAATACATGTTAAAATACTAGCGGAATCAAATTTTGAAAAAACTGGCCCTCAGAATTTCACGTGTTTTCTTCAGGAAAAAATCAACCAAACTATTAGTTCATGGACTTAATCTAATATAAATGATTCATTGAACTCTATCAACGACGTCATTTCCGTCTTCCTGATTTTCGTATTGCATGTTGGTATTGAAAGGGATTAACGTTAGTAAATTTGCAGACCCAAACAATCACTAGGGCCCCAAACAAACAAATACTGATAAACAAAATCACCGAAATAACCCCTGCATCTTCAACGTCGTTTACGGCAACCCTCTCACTTTTAGAAAACGCTTGAATTTCACACGAAATACGAAGACGACCAAACAAAAGTGTGTTTGCAGACGCGAATAAACAAACGGCGCAGCAGACGCGCGAAAAAAACCAAACAAACAAACGCGCGGTGACGTCATCAGACCACAATGATACAATGTAACAAACGCGTGCGAGTCGATAACGCTGGAAAGATGGAAAAAGGCTCTTCAGAAATGAGTCCTAATGTATAAAAATGAAACGCTTGCATTATGAAAGGCGAGAATCAGAAGCACATCTGCGTCTCACGCGCTCAGACTGAAAATCACGCCACGATCACAGACCCCATTCAAACACACACACTCGACACGACACACACGCGCCTGGGAACGGAGCTCACCTCTTTTGTTGGGCTTCATCCTGGATGTTGGAAAATAAAACAGAATGTTGGAAAAAAAGAAAAGTTGCTGGTGTGGAAACGCGGGTCCTCGTCAAACGGAGAGTGTGTTCTTCTCACACTCACACACACACTCTCTCTCTTTCTCACACACACAGCTGTGTTAAGTTGAAGCTCCAGTAATCAATGAATCTGCTCATTAGGCATTAGTGTGTCATGAGGGAAATGATCCTGTTGACAAACATCCGTTTACCTGCAGCTCCACCAAACTCTCTCTCTCTCTCTCTCTCTCTCTCTCTCTCTCAATGACAGGATCTAGACCCCTCCTCCTCCACACTGCAAGGGGCCAATAAGGGCCCCACATCTGTGTGTCATCACACTTTCATTCAAAACTCACAATTCAAGCACTTGTGCGAGTTTATTTCATTAGCTATGTCTTAGATGTGCAGTTCGGATTATAGTTTTACATGTAATCATTTAGCAGATGTCTTCAGCAGTTTCTTGAAAATGCCATATCTTCCGATCTAATTGTGAACGGTAGACTGATTTTTTTTTTAATCTAACCTAAACTTTGTTGTTTTTATTAAAAGTTTGTTATTATTTTGTATGGATGTGGATGTGTATATATGTTTTCAAACAAATAAGTTGCTGTTATAAAGCTGTTTGTCTCTGTAAATCCTGTTTTGCATTGCATTATCTTCTAACACTGCAATATCTTATGCAGTATATGCTTTAGACACTTTATATGTGCACATTTACCATATTTATTACTATCTTAACTGGTTTAAGTTATTTTTTGCATTTATTTTTAATACTTTATTGAATGTCATTTTATTTTTTAATTAATAAAATATAATTTAAATTTTCTGACTTTTAAAAAATATATTTTTCAGCTATATAATGGTTTATAAAATATAAACAAAATTAAATATAAACTACATTAATCTATAATGTAATTAATATATAATTATTTAAAATGTTACTTTTTATGTAGTTGTTTTAAATAAAATATTTTATAATTTTGACTAGTTATGATTTTCTATTTTGTTTTCTCCCCATTTTTGGTTAGTATTACGTCTGCTGTAAGTGCAATTTAAATTCATTGTAATTTAGCATTTTTTTTTTTTGCTGTAATATTAATATTTAAAATTTCTATCCAATACTAGACTAGTAATCGCTGTACACTACTAATAATACAAATCTGTGCTATTTATATATGGAACATGTTTATTATAGATGAAGTTCTGAACCAAGATAACTTGAACTCTAATGTTCATATATATATATTTTTTTTTTTTTTTATTATTTTTTTATTATGGACCATTATGTTTCTGAATAACAAATTGCTTCTCAATAACAAAGTGTAACTTTGCCAACATTGTCTGAATAATAAGTGCCGTTGGATGAAAAGGGTCTTTCCATAAATGCCGGTTTTGCAGGAAACGGTTCAGTGTTTGTTTGCTTCCAGATCAGATTTGTGATGTGTTTCCTCGAGGCCTGTGGCAGATCTCACTCTTTCATATGCAGGAATGTGCAGAAAAACACCCGACATCATTCCCTTAAACTCCGAAAACAAGTGCTCATATTTCACAATCTGGGATTGTTTCCCATTTCAAACAGGAAATAATAATAATAATAAAAAAACTATAATATAATAATAATAATATATTTTTATTATCATGTACAATATATTTTACAATATTTTTTTATCATATATTTTTATTATTCCTATTAAATATATATGGATTATGAACTGACCATGAGTTGAACACCCTAATTAGATGCAGTATTTTGCATTCTTTTCATATATATATATGTATATATGTGTGTGTGTGTGTAAATATGTATATATTTGAACTCCTGGGGCCTGTACCATGAAGGTAGCTGAACAAACTCGGAGTTACAGGATTAGTTTTGAGTTGACAAAACCAAACCGATGCAATCAGGCTTTATTGGTACCATGATGCAGCTCATCAACTTTCTCTGTCAACTCAGGCTTTGATCCTTAAGCTATGATTACTCCACGCGCGCGTGCACATAAAAGAGTGACGTCGACACTGAACAACCAATCGCGGGTAGAGCGAGAGCGATATATTTTTCCGCGGAGGAGCAAGAGATATTCATTCAGAATTACGATGAATTTAAATATGTATTTCAAGCTTGAAACAATACGTTCTCTGCTGCCAAAGCAAGACAAGACTGTTGGAGAAAGATTGCTGATTGTTAATGCGTAAGTTAAACAAATACGTTCTACATTTATGTAAAATTATGTATGTATATATGTATGTGTAGCCTATGTGTAATATAGCCTATAGCCTATTTTTATAATATATAAAAAATGTGCATGTACGTACTAAGAAAGATTAATATTCATTGATTTTTAGATTTTTAGATGCAACCCCAACTCCAAATGTTCTTGGCAGCAGATAAAGACAAAATATAAAAATATAATTCAAAGTGGTGAGTATTTACCACAACCTTTTATTACATTTGTGAACATTTTATCACAAACACTTGTTTGCAGCAAACAGAAATAAAGAATTAAATTCAGAAAACCAGAATACACTGTGGCGGAGGAGTTTGCTCTGAGTAGGCAATAAGGGATGGACGATTATGGATGGGATTACAGGTGCTGTACAATCTGTCTGTGTGTTCTCAGACAGTTGCTGATGTGAATGCACTGGGCTTTTTATTATGGCAAACATTTGAATGTGTGGCATAAAAAAGGGACTGGCCCTTACACATCTCTTTTATTGTAGGATTTTTCACAACCTGCCCCAGAAACGGAGGCCTCTACCTCAATGGGCTTCAGAAGAAATGTGTAAGGATTTAAAACCCTTGACATAAATTACAGTCAGTCCTGTGTTTGTAGGAAGTCAAGGAACTTTTTGTGATTTTGATGAGCCTCCAGAAAACTTGTAATGATCATGTTTGTGGTGGAATTATTCAGGTGGAAACAGACTCGGTCAGGGCCCTGTACAAAAGGAGTCTAGACTGCACACTAAAGGAGACTTGAACTAGACTGCACACTAAAGGAGACTTGAACTAGACTGCACACTAAAGGAGCTGACTGTGAGCTGAGGAGGCTCCAAACAAAATCAAACAACTGGATAAAACTGATCTCAGTATATATATATATATATATATATATATATATATATATATATATATATATATATATATATATATATATATATATATATATATATATATATATATATATATATATATATATATATAAACTTATTTAACCAAGTAACACTTTAGTATGAATATTTATTAATGCAACTTTCTCTTGCTCTCTTTCTCCCTCCCATCCAACAAAACCAATAAAACAGTTTGAGACCTATCTGCAGTTTCAATGTGCTTTTATTAAGTGTAATATTGTATGGTGATTGCATCTACATCTGCACCAGCTGGGTGGTCAAGTGTGATCGGGTCAGTTTCATCGGGGAGAAGCTGGTTTTGTGGTGTTTCTCGCTCCTTTCTACTGGTGTGGCCCATGCAGCCACTATCTGTGATGCCCGCTCTGATGACTCTGAAGCGCTGAACACAGTTGAAATGTGCCTTTAGGATGCCAAAGGTCATCTCTATCTTCACTCTGGTTTTACTGAGGGCCACATTGAAGCAGTGCTGTGGCCCTGTCTGAGGGTCATGATGGGGTTATTGTGTAGGTTTTTCTAGCTCAGTTCAAATTAACGGTGTTTTGTACTGTACCAAATTTAACTTGATTTCCTCAAAGTGCTGACACAACACAGACTCATGGAAAATTTGTAAGACAAGCACTGGAGCTAGGCCATTTGGCATCCAAACTTGATCATATGTTCATGACCACAAGTCGTCTGCAGATGAAATGTTTAGTAGATCATTGTTATATCTGTTAAAGTTACTATTAATTTAAAGATTCATCTCACAGAAAATAATCATCTCACATATTCACATCATCTCTACCTGAACATTATGGCTGTGATAGGACTTCCTATTAACATAATCTGCCTCATGTTCCCTAGAGCAGTGGAGATTGGAGCAATAGACTGCATACATGTTGCAATGACTTGGGAATCCTATCATAAGATTATCAGAATAATAATAAAAAAGATTCAAAATAATTCTTAACATGTACATTTGTGAAATTTGCTTTTTGAGAAAAAAAAAAGTGTTCATGTGATGTCACCCTATCAATATATCTTACCGGCAATTTTATAAAAGCCCTCTTTTATGGACATGGTCGATAAATGTCCGGGGAACATTATTAATTAAACTTTTCATGTACTCCTTCAGAGCGAGGACCACCTTGCGAATGGTTCGACAAACATATGTTTTCCCCTAGCTTCTGTGCGTCAGCCACCGTGCAAGAATGTACCACTTGCAAAAAAAAAAAAATGCAACGCAATATTTGCGGTACAGTAAGTGCATGAATTCGACGTGTTAAATTCTTTATGTGCGGCTCAAGAAGTTCGCAAAGATAAGACATTCCTTCCGCGGAAAATCTGTATCTTTCATACAAGTAACTATCAGTTAAGGCAAGGGGATTTTGTCTGGCTAAAAACTCTTTCTCTACGAAGTGCTCGTCAAACAATTTGCGCTGAGATGTCCACCGGATTTGGAAGAAAAGGTGAAGTCATTGTAACAGACACTTGGAATAAGTTACGTCACCTAGGCCTATATGTTTCTTTGCTCTCAGCTGATTGGTCAAACTTCGGTCTGAGATCTTGAATCCAGAACATAACCTGCCCCGGAGCAGGTTAGCCGTGCAGCGTAAGATACCATGGCAACGAACACCGATTAAAGCCGAGCTACTTTCATAGTACCTAAAACCCAGGGTTGGCGGAAACTAAGCTGAAACATAGCTGGCTAGCCACCTAATCCGGCTTCATGGTACAGGCCCCTGGTCAGTTCATAATCCACGCTGAGAAAGAATAAAGAGTCATAAACACATTTGAACTTAACTCAGATTTACTGTATTTCTTACTAAACAAAAGACCCTGACATACACAGCCTAAACTTCATACAGCATTAGACATATTCAACAAATCCTAGTCAGTAAAATATGTGCTTGTTTCATAAAATATTGATTATCAATCTTTATAATAATAATAATAATAATAATCTTAAATCTTGTTGCTACAAACTCTTGCATTTAGATGATTTATTCTCTGCCGACCCCCATAAACACGGCTGAAGAGAGAGAGGGCCGATCGACGTCTCGTGACCTGTGTTTCACCACTTCATCACAGGTGTAGAAAACACTTCATCAGTGTCCGAGCAGCAAGAACAGAGAGGCTGTCAATCATCCGTTTCTATCTGTCAATCATCAGTTAATGTAATCCAGGAGAGTTGTGTCGTCGTCCTCAGGGAAGCCCACAAAATATGACGAGATCGCATGTGAACACACACAGTGAGACAATGGGAGAAATCAAACATCTGTGAAAGTCAGTCTCACACTGAAACACTGGACAGAGGACACACAGGCTGTCAGTGGACACATTCAACACATTCAACAGATTAATGATGCTTCCATAGAAAAAGATTGATCCGAGAAATAGAAATGATCATAAGGTGATATCTATAGAGTGAATATTAGAATAAAAATCAGACAAATGAGTTTGTAGTGTATTTTTGCACGTTGACGTCTGTGTGAAACATTCGTCTGTTTCCATCGGAGCCACTTCATCACACACACATCCGGTTCCTGAATCCCTGAACAGAACGGCGGTGTGTAGAGACGGATCGAGCGGATGTGGAGTGGACCGACCGGGACCGAGGATGCAAGCTCTACCGGAGGCATTCGGTGAACAATCGCTCATGAATAAAAACAATTCAAGGAAATGATGTAAACAATGAAATAAAATAGAAAACAGAATAAAAAAGAAGAGAATAGAACAGAATACAATGAAATAATATAATAAACAGAATGAAAATAAATTGAACAGAATAAAATAAAATAAAACAAAACAGAATAAAAAGGAGAGAATAAAACAGAATAAAAAAAGGAAAAAAAAGAATACAACAGAATAAAATAAAATAGAATAAAAAACAAATAAACAGAATGAAATAAAGTAGAATAAAATAATAAAAAGAAGAGAATAGAACAGAATAAAAGAAAACAATAAAAAAAATAAAAATAAAAAAAAGAATAAATAGAACAGAATAAAAGAAAAGAAAATAATAAACAGAATGAAATAAACTGAAACAGAATAAAATAAAACAGAATAAAAAAAGAATACAACAGAATAAAATAAAATAGAATAAAAAAACAAATAAACAATGAAATAAAATAGAATAAAACAATAAAAAGAAGAAAATAGAACAGAATAAAAGAAAACAATAAACAGAATAAAATATGAATAAGCTACCCACCATTTTTTGGGGGAAAATTCTTATTTAATTTTTTCCAGTTTGCATTACTATAATAATGCATTTGAATGTTTACTTTTAATTCATTTTGTACGCCTCATTATTTTCAACATTAATTCTCATTCCTCTAATGCTGTTTTTTCCCTGCAAAATCACAGTAATAAAATAAATACAAAAAATTGTAATTAAAGTTTGTAAATTTATTTAAAGGTAGTACAAAAATACTACCATGACATATAAATGCCGTTAAATACAGAATATATATAGTACTTATTTAAATCCTACTTATGCTTCACGGCAGTACCTTTGTGCTAGCTATGCTCATTTAACTGGGGAAATACTGTAAAATATTAATTTCCCACAAGACTCGTGTTCCTGTACATCTGATATCAAACTCGAGTTCACTAAACAAAGGATTTAAGTATTGAAATAATCATGCATCATTCATGATCCTGGTCCATTATCCCGGATGAACTGGTTTTCAGACGTTTAAACGTTTAGGCGTCAACGACTCGACTGACGAAGAGATGTTCGCACACCGTCAAACACAATAGGAGCCAATCACTGTTAGCGGCTGATCTGGGGTCATTGCTGGGCTTCGGCTCACTGAATGCAGAGCTGCGAATGGAGGATCATCTCAGTTCATGAGCGCGGGAGGAAAGATAATCAATAGTTTGGGGTCAGCATGATTTTATGACAGTAACAACATTTATAATGTTACAAAAGATTCTCTTTCAAATTAATGCAGTTTCTATTTATCAAATCCTGATAAACTGTTTTGAACATTGATAATAATCAGAAATGTTTCTTGAGCAGAAAATCATCATATTAGAATGATTTCTGAAGGATCATGTGACTCTGAAGACTGGAGTAATGATGCTGAAAATTCACAGGAATTAATTATATTTTAACATATATTACAGCTATTTTAAACTGTAATCATATTTCACAATTTAAGAAGAGACTTTCTTTCAAAAACATTAAAAATCTTACTGACCCCGAACTTTTGGTAGTGTGCGGAAAGAGTTTTGAAAAGTGCAGTTTGTAACGAACAAATACGATGGCAGAACATAATAAGCTCAGGATAATGAATATACAGTGCTATGCATAAGTTTAGTCACCCATGCTAAAGTTGACTAAATAGAGGAATAAAAAATCATCTTTTGGAAATTGAACTTAATGACTTAATTAAAAAAAGTAGGAAAAATCAAACCTTTAAGGACACCAATTTTCTTTGTGAATGAATAATGTATTGTAAATAAATAAATGTTCTTCCTTAAAATACAGGGTGCATAAGTGAGGACACCCCTATGTTAAATTCCCACAGAGGCAGGCAGATTTTTATTTTTAAAGGCCAGTTACTTCATGGATCCAGGATACTATGCATCCTGATAAAGTTCCCTTGGCCTCTGGGATTAAAATAGCCCCACATCATCACATAGCCTTCACCATACCTAGAGATTGGCATGGAGTACTTTCCATAAGATCATCTCTCAATGCAAATCAAACTAGCTTTTAGGCTAACTGAAATAAATCATGCCAATCTCTAGGTATGGTGAAGGCTATGTGATGATGTGGGGCTATTTTAATCCCAGAGGCCAAGGGAACTTTATCAGGATGCATAGTATCCTGGATCCATGAAGTAACTGGCCTTTAAAAATAAAAATCTGCCTGCCTCTGTGGGAATTTAACATAGGGGTGTCCAGACTTATGCACCCTGTATTTTAAGGAAGAACATTTATTTATTTACGATACATTATTCATTCACAAAGAAAATTGGTGTCCTTAAAGGTTTGATTTTTCCAATTTTTTTTAATTAAGGCATTAAGTTCAATTTCCAAAAGATGATTTTTTATTCCTCTTTTTAGTCAACTTTAGCATGGGTGTCTAAACTTATGCATAGCACTGTAATAGCAGTGATATCTGAATATGTGGATTTGATACCTTCATTTTCATTAAAAACATATTTAAAACACACCTAATCACCTTCTTTGATGAATAAAGATGATGATTCATAATCCAAACTGAGTCACATTTTAGTCCTGACCAATTGTGTGTTCGTTCGCTACAGCAAAGTAATGTTATCTAGTCAATATCTGATATATTAGTTATCACTGGACAATCAGAGGTACAAGCGTAGATGTGTGGAGTTTGAAGGAGAATTATGAAGTGAAATGAAGAATCATATTTAGCTCATTACTTAAAACAGAGCGATTATTAAAAAAGTTTTATCGCACCGTCCAAACTGACCGTGTTTTAGGGAGTAAGTGTGATATTAGCATCTTTGATATTGCTACAAGGGTCGTATAGTTACCCACAATAATGATTCACAGGCACTTCATTCAGTAATATATTAGGTTGTGTTGTTTTACTTAAAGGGGCTGTATGTAGAGTTATAGTGACACCGGTGGCCGTTATCGTGAACTGCAGCTCTTACTGCTCGTGCTCATGTGACGTATACGAGACTGAACGGGATTCGAGATCCTGATATTCTCATGACGAAGCTCTTATTCTTTGCTTAGAAGTGATTAGCAGTGATAAACCGTTAGCGAACATCCCGACGCCGTCCACCGCTAGAGCGACGCTTAGATGAATCTGTAAATATGAGCCTCACGCTTTCCTCTCAATAACAGAATAAACACACAAAACTGCCAGCGGTGAGAAAACAGCGGTTCAGAAATCATCTGATCATAGAGATGTGGATCTGAGATTCACCGGCATCACGACGACAGATGAGCTCATTAATATCACACGGTTATGATAGTTTGAGTATTAAGTATATTAGATCTGACTATGAGAGACTATAGTTTAAATCAATCTGAAATTTCCTTGCATGACACATTGACATTACAGTACAGAATGGCTCTTTCGGCATTATCCTGAACATTGTAAGTATTAATGTAATGTGTGAATGATAGAGAGGCTCTCGGGAGCGTAACCGTCACATGCTTCGATTTTCCCGGGAAAAACGTCCCGAATCCTTGATATAAAAATCAGTCTACAGGCTTTCATAGACAAACTAAGTCAGGGAAGGTCTCGTTTTGTAAGTGTCATTACAAACTGTTCACACATTAGCAATAAAAAAGTGATTAATACATGAAAATTCTTACATATAGCCCCTTTAAAGCAAAGCAGAAGTAACAAGGAATATCGGGATTGAAAACCTGTACAAACTCATGGAAACTCGACAACCGTGAGACTTCAGGACCTGAGATGAACACATGACTGAGGTACAACAGCTTTCATTTGATATACCACAATGCATGACTTCTGTAAACATCAAAACAAATGAAACAAGGAATGGGAAGAGCGCCCTCTACCTGACCGGAAACACACACGACATTCGGGAAATCGCCCCCTAAACCCTCATTCACTATTCCCTACGCTAGTCCACTAATAATGTTCACTTGGAGGAGTGAATGGGAAGGAGTGTGTGAACTCGGGCAGCCGTTGAGCGTCCATCGGTTGTACACTTGATACTGCAGTGCATTGTGGGATTGAATAAGTGCACTCAAAGTCCACGATGGTTTCGGACACCACTACAAATGGCTGTCCCCTCAAATGACGCCCTGTTTGAGGGTATAGGGGGCGATTTCGTATTCAGCCTAGATCTGGAGAAAAGCCTTTCGCTCTGTTCAATCGCCGGCTGGAGGAAGAGATGAAGAACAAGAAGAAGAAGAAGAACAGAAACCCAAGCGTAAAACAGGAAGACGTGGATTTCAGTGGGGAATTATGCAAGCGCTGTGTGTGACGGACGTGTGTTTCTACTTATCCAAAATATTAGAACATTTAAAACAATCTCATATAGAATTTAGGACAATAATACCAGTTTCTCAATGTTAATTATCATATCAATAATTATATTAATGATTGCAACTAATAGGATTTCTCTGTGAGGATTTCCTTGGCAGTCCCGAAACAAAGTGTCCGTCTTGATTCCCGCGTCCCTCTCTCACCTCGGTCTGAGTAAAGTCGCCGTGGACAGACGGAAGCAGCGTTTGTGTGGTGATCCGGAGCCCTTGGTCTGGTTCTGGAGCGTGTTTTCCTCAGAGTCGCGTCTGGGCTTCGGGGACGTAGATCTCGATGCTGTCGGCGCTCTCCGTCGCTGAGTTCTGTTTGACGGACTGCGCTCTCTTGGCCGCCATCAGTCTCTTGCGAGCTTCTTGTCTCTGTTTGTCCACGGTGTCGTTGCTCTTCTCGCGGCCCAGAGCCGGTTTACTCTTCCCGGGTTTCTTGGGCACCGGAGGAGCCTGTTTCTGGCTCTCCTGAACCGGGAAGAGCAGAGATGAAGACACATTAAGAGTCTTAATGCATATGTCAGCTGGTTATGTTGACTGAAGTGTTAAAAGTCATTTCGTTAACTGAAATAAAGCTGTAATAAAATATTAAAGGTCCTGTTGCATGCGATTCCATGTTTCAAAGTTTAGTTAGTGTGTAATGTTGTTGTTAGAGTATAAATAATATCTGTAAAATTATAACGCTCAAAGTTCAATGCCAAGCGAGATATTTTATTTAACAGAAGTTGACTACAAAAAACGGCTGGATTGGACTACACCCCTCTACTTCCTTCATTAGTGACATCACCAGAACCGTGTTTAGACTAACCTCCGCCCACAGGAACACAGGCGTATTGATGGCGAAATGTCAACAGACGGTTGATGTTTATCTATAATCGGATACCGCAAAAGTTTAATTCGAAGTTGTTAGTTTGCTCTGTCCATTTCACCACGGACTGTTTTTCTAACCTGGGATAATATCAAGCAGGCTTCTCTCAGCGTTTCATACTGACGAAGGGGGCAATTTCAACTATATTCCAGCAAGCGGTAAGTAGTGATTTAATATGGAAGTAGCGATCAACTTAACATCGTTTCTCTTAGTAGGATGAAAATAATCTTACTTAAACTGTGATTAATATACAGAAAGCGATCAAAGAACAATCCCTTTCCAATCGTCCAAGCTGTCAATCAATCACACAGCGCGAGTTTATCTGGACACTTGCCAAAACTCGTTATGAAATAAATGACGCTGTTACACTGCACAGCGAAGCTCTTACTGTATTTATATGCCTCATGTTTGCATTGGTGAAATCATTAGTGAGTGCAGAAACTGCGTTGCAATGATAAGATCTTTTTTCACGCGATCAACAGGCTGTCATCTGCTCAACGCTCACTGCAATTTTTTATGTGATTGAAATAGATCTAAATACTTAAAAAACTTCTCACGATTCGTTAATCCCGATAGTTGTAATAGTAAAAACGTATAATAGCTGTAATAGTAAAAGTTTTCCAGATAGTTCCACATGTAATGCCAGATATTTCATATGCAAGCATGTCAGCCAATCACAGCAGTGGGCGTTTACACTGAAGTCTCACAGCAGACACGCCCCTTCAAACAGAGTGTTCAAACCAGGGAATGAAATCAGGCTAGGAAATATGCCTTTTATTTCTAAATTATAACAATTTTTTATCTAAAAAACATACTAACATTATAAGGGCACCCCTGGAAACATGATAAAATAATAAAAATAATCCATGGAATGGGACCTTTAAAGGGTTAGTTCACCCAAAAATGAAAATTCTGTCAGTAATTGCTCTCCCTCATGTTGTTCCAACCGCGTAAGGCTTTCGTTCATCTTCTGAACACAAATTGATAGGGGTGTAACAATATATCGTGTCACAATATATCGCAATACAAAAATGCAACAATATGTATCATGGATGGATAGTTAAAAATGACTGTGTAAGAAAAAATTCAAGTTTTCAGAGTTTTAGTGTCAGTACTACATTAAACTACTATACATAATGTTGAATATAATGTATAATGATGCAATGGGCATATGCAAATGCAGAAATGCATATTCGTCTAAACTAATTCTGTCTTTTCAGCTTCAGAATCATGAATATTGTTATTCTGGTGTCTCTATTGTCCTATTCATTTACACCCACAATGCAATACCAAATTTAGCATTTTAATCAACAGTTCATTTTTTGTTAACCTTTAACCAAATGTCTTGGAGTATCGCAATAATATTGTACTGTGAGTCCCAGAAAAGTTAGTAAAGACATCGTTATAATAGTCCAAGTGACTACAGTGGCTCAACCTTAAGTTTATCAAGCGACGAGAATACTTTTTGTGCGCAAAAAACGCCCAAAATAACGACTTTATTCAACCATCTCTTGTCTTCCATGTCATTCTCCTAAGCTGTTGATGTAGTGTAACAGCGCAGCGCTTCTGGGTTGTATGGCAGAACGGAGGCTCACTATTGGCCGACGCTGGTCATGTGATGTGTGTGATGCTGGCCAATAGTGAGCCTCCGTTCTGACGTACAATCCAGAAGCGCTGCGCTGTTACACTACGTGAACTCACTCAGAGAAACACAGAAGAAAATCAATAGTTGAATAAAGTCGTTATTTTTGTTTTTTTTGCGCACAAAAAGTATTCTCGTCACTTGATATACTTAAGATTGAGCCACTGGAGTCACTTGGACTATTTTAACGATGTCTTTGCTAACTTTTCTGGGCCGGCAAGTTTCAAAAACAGAGAAGCCTATGAAGGAGTGATCAGCTCTCAGATTTCATCAAAAATATCTTAATTTGTGTTCTGAAGATGAATGAAAGTGAACAACATGAGGGAGAGTAATTACTGACAGAGTTTTCATTTTTGGGTGAACTAACCCTTTAATATTAGATGAACGTTTTGAGCTGAAGTACTAAATTACTGAAACTGAAATAAATATGCAACACACTAAGAAAGACTTCAGCAATGACACATTAAATAAATCAAAACTGACAGTAAAGACATTTATAATGTTACAAAAGATTCTATTTCAAATAAAGGCTGTTCTTTTGAACTTTCTATTCTATTTTTCTACAGTTGAAACTCGAAAAATTAGATTATCGTGCAAAAGTTATAATTTTGATGGTTATGGCTTACGGCTTATGAAAACCCCAAATTCAAAAGGAAATTAGAATATTACATGAAATCAATAAAAAAAAGGATATTAAATACAGAAATGTCGGCCTTCTGAAGACTATAATCATGCATATGTATATAGTTATATAAACTAAATATATTAGTTTCACCTTTTAATTTGAATTACTGAAATACACAAACTTTTGCACAATATTGTAATTTTTCGAGTTTCACCTGTATTATCTTCCAATCAAAGAATCCTGATTTTTTTCCCCCCACAATTTCAACAAAGATATTAAACAGCATCAAGATCAGAGATGAAGAGACATGAGAAACAGAGTCTTAATGCATGTGTCAGTTGTTAATGTTGACCGAAACTACAAGTGTTAAAAATTATTTCGTTCGCTGCAATAAAATATTAATATTAGATGATTTTAAGATGAAGTACTAAATTACTAAAACTAGAACTGAAATAAATATACAATACACTAAGAAAGACTTCAGCAATGACATTAAACACATCAAAAGTGACATTTATAATATTACAAAAGATTCCATTTCAAATAAATGCTGTTCTTTTGAACTTTCTATTCATCAAAGAATCCTGAAACAAAATATTTCACAATTTCAACAAAGATATTAAACAGCAAAAACTCTTTTCAACACAGATAATAATAACAACAGCTATTATTAATCGCATCCAAAATAAAGGTTTGTGTTTACATAATATATGTGTGTGTACTGTGTATAATTATTTTGTATATATAAATACACACACTTGCATGTATATATTTAAGAAAAATGTGTTATTTACATATAAAATATTTATATATAATATAAATTATATATAAATATATACATGCAAATATTTCTTAAAAAAAATACATGCGTGTGTGTATTTATATATACAAAATAATTATACACAGTACACACACATATATTATGTAAACACAAACATTTAAAACAATCTTAATCTTTGCAGTGTAAATTAAAGCTATATAAATATATGACAAAATGACTAAATCTTAAAAAGGAAAGGAGCTAATTCAAACAATTTACAAATACTATAATAGTGAGAATATCGACATTGACAGTTTCAAATGACAATTTAACATATGCATTTATTTCTAACCTGCTGATGGTTTCATTAGTTGTGTTTGTACCTGCTTCTCAGGCGAGTCTCCGTTCAGCTTCCAGTCGTTTGATTTCAGATGATAAAGTTCGTCAAACTTGAGGCTGATGTCTTCAATCGAGAGCTGCAGAAGATCCCAAAACCCGGCCAGATCCTGAGCCGTGGGTCTCGGGTTTGCGTTCACATTCTGAATACACAGTGAAGAAGAACAACATGAAAAAGAAGAAATGATAATTCACACAAGCATTTCTTCAGTTGTCCACAAGAGGGCGACACATCTTAAGAGGGTCGTGTTGATCATGTGATAGATGTGTGTGTGGCGCTCTTGCCATCTTCTGATTTGGAGAAGCTGATGTGATTCTTCTGCTAAACTTTAGTCAGAACAGACGAACAAATACAGAACTTTTAAAGAGCCTCGTTAATAAAACACAAGCAGAGCGCAAGGGCGTATATTGTTCATAAAATCATAGCAAGATGAGAGCAGTTTTATTAATAAAATGCACCGATTTATTCTACTCAATATCCAGGGTTATTATAGTAAACTAAAACCATAACAAAGCAAGATTTTAATTACTTGAAATAAAATGAGCGTTAAATGAAATAAAATAAAATAAACTTAAACTTATTTTATTTCAGCTAGCTGCCAAGGGAACATTTCTTATTTTCATTTAATTAACTTGACACACTAAAATAACTAAAACTGAAAAAAAAAAAAAAAAAAATCAGAATAGAATGTCAATGAAAGTGGAAATTATAAGCATAAAAAAAAACATTCTAAATATCAATAAAAACTAAAACAGTATAAATAAATGCCCATTCACACCAAGAGCTAGAATGATAATTATAACGATAACTATATTATTGTCCACACCAGCAGATGACATCGTTTATAATAAGCAAATGCTTTAAATACTCGAGCTCGTTAAAGCAGGGTGGATTCTGATTGGCTGTCCTGAAATCGTTCTCATTGCGGTGTGAACTCTACAATTCTTTTATATTTCATTATCGTCCTCTGTGTGAACCGACCTTAACTCTGCTTCTGTCTCCGTGAATAAAACACTGAAAATGAATCATCGTGTGTGTGGTAAGACATCGTCTATCTGGACTGAAGTCGTGTGTGTTTGACCCACCAGGTTTTGTTCACACAGGCCTCTGAACTGCTGGAACTTCTGGGATATGAGGAGCTGAGCGCTTCCCACCGCGCTACGAACCTTCCCCAACACTACACACACACACACACACACACACACACACACACACACACACACACACACACACACAGAGAGAGAGAGACAGAGAGAGAGAGAGAGAGAGAGAGAGAGAGAAAGAGAGAGAGAGAGAGAGAGAGAGAGAGAGAGAGAGAGAGACTTAAGATCACTTTATTTACAAAAAAATGAAAGATACAACATTTTTAGTAGAAGCTAAAAAAAGCAGCTGGAAGGAGTGCAATGGATTTATAAACAGAGTCTCAAAGGTGTGAAAAAGCATCTTAAAAACACAACACTCGTTTCTAAAAAAAAAAAAAAACTTTACAATTCAACTTCACTCATGCATAAATGTGAAGACAGACAAAAGGAGAGAGAGAGAGAGAGAGAGAGAGAGGAGAGAGAGACAGAGAGAGAGAGACAGAGAGAGAGAGAGAGAGAGAGAGAGAGATTTAATGATTTAACGGAGTGCACGTCACCGAAAGCAACAGATATGAGCTGCATTTTATTGATCATCAGCTAATTTCAAAATCCAAGATTGCAATAAGAGAGAGCGGCAACAGCCCTGGAAGATCATTTCGTTTCTTTACTTTTAATGAAGATGATTGTTTGTTTAAGCGTCTGCGACTTACTTTCACTTTGATTTGTGTGTTTGCGCGTTTGCTTGATGAATAGATGCTCATCTGCGGTGATGCGCCGTCATATCTGGCTATAACATGACATTCAGCCTATAACACGCTCTCTGTTTATTTTTAGCATTGTTGGGAGTAAAATTTATATATGTGACCCTGGACCACAACATTTTTTTGAAATTGAGATGTATACACCATCTCTGAAAGCTGAATAAATAGCTTTCCATTGATGAATGGTTTGTTAGGATAGGACAATATTTGGTCGAGATACAACTATTGAAAATCTGGAATCTGAGGGTGCAAAAAAATCGAAACATTTATAAAATCTCCTTTAAAGTTGTCCATTTATGTTGGCGATTGTGCAGCATTCACTCACAAATAAATAAATGTTTTATATATTTATGGTAGGAAATTTACTAAATATCTTCATGGAACATGATCTTTACTTAATATCCTACAGAGAGCTACAGCTGACTGTCAGCTAGCGTGTAAATGAGACAACTGTCTATTTCTGCAGATATATTAATCTATATTCGTCATTCAAAAAGGGAAAGCGACGCTGCAGATACACAAACCGTAAATAAAGCAGTGCGTGCTCACCGTTCTGAATATCAATCCTGCTAAACACTTTCTTTATTCCACTCCGCTCATGCTAATATTGAAACACTCAGGTAAGATGACGTACATTAGAACGGTCTTCTGTCTGTACCGTTTCGACTTCTTTACTCGCTGTTTTGCTATTATTCTCGTGCACGGACTCGTTCACGAAGCTGAACAGCCAATCAGAGTTCCCTCTCTCACCGACAGCGAATGGCATCAACACGTCGAATCGGCCGGAAAAAAGCCGACAAGGACCAATTTCAGCCGACGGTGCGGAACACACTGAGAAAACATAAGCCCCTTTCACACAGCGCGTTGATCCCGGGAAATTACCGGGAAATTGCCTTCTGTGTGAACGCAAACACGACCCGGGATTTATGCCGGCATCGATGCCGGATTGGGGATCTACTAACATTGCCGTGTTCAGTCCCGGAACGCACGCTGTGTGAACAAAAGCCGTAATAATGCCGTGTCGTAGTGATGATGCTGAAGCCGGGATCGTTCGCCAGCTGTGAAACGGTACGTAATGCGCAAGTTTATGATCGAATCAGAGAAAAAAATGCACAAGCGTGGTTTCTCGAGAGGGAGATCGCAGCTCATAAGCGAACTTAAGACCTGCTGAGACATTACAAGTCACATCGATGTCACGTGTCTTTACGGGACTTTTACAGGTTGTGTGTGAACGCACTCTCTGAACCAAAATCAAACGAACCCGAGTCAAATCCCGGGTCACTTTTTCCGTGTATTTTCCGGAATCTCTGTGTGAAAGGGGCTTTAGTCGGCCGACCGTCGGATTGGTGTGTCCCGGGCTTTAGTGGCCCACAAATGGGACGCCCTACTATCTCCAGTCGACAAGAACATGACAAATCACTCTTACCCTCCTCTGAGAGCTGGTGCTCTTTGGTTTCTTTCTCCATCTGACCGCACCATCCCTCCATCCGGCCCGTCTCGGCCTGCAGGAGCTTCAGGAACCAGTGCCCGTCCCGTCGGCACGCCGTGGCCCCCGTCACCAGCGCCGGCGATCCTCCGTTCCCCGTCCCGTTCCCGCTGTCCAGCCAGGGGTCGGGGGGAGGCAGAGACGACGGGTCGAGCGCGGGATCCAGGCTCTCCGAGAAGGACGAGGAGCTGCTCTGTGTGGTCGAGCGGTTGGTCAGGATCTGTCGCGAGGGGCCGCTGGTCGTCACCGCCACGTCGTCGTTGTCGTCGTGGTTACCGTTGTCGAGGGACAGGTGGGGGGGTGAGTTCACTGATTGGCTGGCGCTGTTGACCATGACTTTCTTCTCGGTCTGTTTGGAGTTGGATGGGAACGTCAGGGACGTGAGCGAGAGATCTTGCGTGTCGGAGTCCGTCTCTTGACGAGAGGCCATGCTACTGGAGCGGCTGAAACTAACACACACACACACACACACACACACACACACACACACACACACACGCACGCATGCACGCACACACATACACACACACAGAGACACAGAGACACACACACACAGAGACACACAAACACACACAGGCACACACACAATTATGAGCTAAATGAGGTCACTCAGAAATCCTTATCAATCACAGACATATTAAACTACACAGTCTCCATTAGACAGCAGAAACTAGGCCATCATAAAGATGACTGATGTTGACATGAACCGCATGCAGATCTGTGCGTGACATCAGATACAACGAGACAATGCTTAAAGACAGATTTTATTAGACCCTTAGTTTAAATATAGTCAAGTTGATTTTCTTATGCATTTTCCTCAGGAGTGCCACGTAAAATATAAAGGAATCAACTCTAAATTAATCTAAAAATGTAAATAAATTACTTTTATTTAATTTGACAGACAAATAGAAATATTTAAAATGATTTCATGTTTTAAAAAGAAAAAATAATTTGAAATGAAATTATAATTTAATTTTTAAAATTTGATCAAAAATACAGTAAAATCAGTAATATTGTGAAATATTTTTCTTTAAAATAACTGTTTGTTAAGTGAATATATTTTACAATTTTAAAGCTGAATTTTCAGCATCATTACTCCAGTCTTCAGTGTCACATGATCCTTCAGAAATCATTCTAATTAGTATTTAGTGGAATCCTTTTTTCAGGATTCTTTGATTTATAGAAAGTTCAAAAGAACAGCATTTATTTTAAATATAATCTTTTGTAACATTATACATGTCTTTACTGTCACTTTTCATCAATTTAAAGCATCCTTGCAAAAGAAAGAAATAATCTATGTGTGTGTGTGTGTGTGTGTGTGTGCATTGACTCCCTCATAAACAGTCTTTTTTTGACTTACAAAAACGCTCCGGTTACGACTGTAACCTCGGTTCCCTGAAGAGGGAACGAGCGTTGCGTCGAGTTTGACGCTATGGGAACGCTTTGCGTGATGACGTCTTGAAGCACATGTAAAATCAGTCCAATGGTGTAGCGGGACGTCAGAGGCGGGTGACGTCACGTACCAGGAAGCTATAAAAGCCGGCCTGAAGCAGAAAACAACAGCTTAGTAAAGTCTGAAGTCGTGCTGACAGGCATGAAGGAGATATGGCAAGGTGACGCAACGCTCGTTCCCTCTTCAGGGAACCGAGGTTACAGTCGTAACCGGAGCGTTCCCTTTCAAGGGAACTCGCGTTGCGTCGAGTTTGACGCTATGGGAACGTCTATACCAACGCCTCCATAGCTACAAATGTCTGTCCTGTGTGAAATCATAAAGAGCAGCACTAGGATGACAAAACATGAGACCCTGGAGCAGAGTCTAGATCCAGAGAGTAGAACCTGACGAAAGTGTGCGGTGAGGACCAGCCTGCCGCATCACAACCGTCCTGTAACGAAACTCCTGATATAAGGGCCTTAGAGGCCGCCATACTCCTCGTAGAGTGCGACCGGACAGCCAAAGGAGAAGGCTGTCCAGCCGCCTCATAAGCAAGTGAGATAGTCTCAACCACCCACTGCTCATCCTTTGCTTAGACACTGGACCTCCCTTGTTAGGGGAGCAAAAGTAACTTTTACGCCACAGGGCAGCTCTGTGGACATACGCGTCTAACACCCGAACAGGGCAAAGCAAATTATTAGCCTCCTGGTCCGATTTCGAAAGGGAGGAGGACCTCCAAGTGCCACGAGGGAAACGAGATACCAAAGGGGTCTTTCCCCACAGACATTCCACCCAAAGGAATGTGGTAAGCACCTATGGCCGCCACATAAACCTTTAAGGTGGACGGGGTCAGACCTGCAGTGAACCGGTCCTGCAGGAACTCCAGAACTGTACCAATTGGGCAGTTGACTGGATCCAACCGACGGTCACTACACAAAGAGGTGAATACTCTCCAGTTCAGGGCATAAAGTTTCCTCGTGGAGGGAGCTCTGGACTGTAGAATGGTCTCAACAACCTCAGTTGAGAGACCTGACTCTATGAGCTGGGCCCCCTCAGAGGCCAAGCCCACAGGTTCCACAGTTCTGGGCGGGGGTGAAATATCGAGCCCTCCGCCTGGGACAGAAGGTCCCTCCTGACGGGTAGCTCCAGAGGAGGCCCGTCGAGGAGTGACACAAAATCGGGAAACCATACTCTGCCCGGCCAGCGCGGGGCTATAAGAAGCAGGCAAACCCGGTCCCTGCGAACTCTCTCCAGAACTCCCGGGAGCAGAGCAACTAGGGGAAAAGCGTACAGACGTAGCCTCGGCCACGTCTGCACCATAGCATCCAGTCCAAAGGAGCTGGATGCGTGAGGGAGAACCAAAGTGGACAGTGAGACGTCTCTCGAGACGCAAACAGACCCACTTATAAATTCCATATCAGCTCCACCACCTCGGGGGTGGAGCCACCATTCCCCGGGCCTCGGCCCCTGTCTCGACAGAGTGTCTGCTCCTAAATTCTGGACCCCGGGGATGTAGGCTGCCTGAGTGACAGCAACTTCCCCCGGGACCACAAGAGGATATGGCGTGCCAGCGCAAACCCCCTTGATATAGGCGACTACCGACGTGTTGTCCGTATGTACTACACATGGTGTCCCCTGAGACCTGTGATAAAGCTCCTCAGAGCCCGGAAGACAGCTAACATCTCTAGGCGATTGATAGCCAGGAACGATGATGGTCTTCCCACAGACCTTGAGATGAGCGACCCTCAGGATCGCTCCCCAACCCGTGAGGGAAGCATCCGTCGTTAGCAGTTTGCGACGACAAGGAGCTCCCCGCACTGGGCCCTGGGACAGGAACCAAGGTTTCTTCCACATAACCAAGGCACGTAGGCATCACCGCGTGACCTTGATTGTGCGAAAATGGGTTGCCCCTCGGGGAAAAACCCTCTGGTCCTGAGCCACCACTGCAGGGGCCTCATGTGCAGCAGTCCAAAAGGTATCCCGTTGGAAGCTGCTGCCATGAGACCCAACAGTCTCTGGAACTGTTTGACAGTGAGTAGCTGGCCTAGCTTTACACTTCTCACGGCTGCCAGGATCGAAGCGTGGCGATGACAGGCGCGCCTGCATCGACACTGAATCCCAAACCACGCCTAAAAAAGTGGTCCTCTGGAGTGGAGAAAGCACACTCTTCTTGGCGTTCAGCCGTAACCCCAACTCTTTCATATGGGCGAGAACAACATCTCGATGTTGAACCGCCATCTAATGCGACTGAGCTAAAACCAACCAATCGTCGATGTAGTTCGTGATGCGAATACCCCGGAGGCGCAGAGGCGCCAGAGCTGCATCCACGCATTTGGTGAAAGTGCGGGGTGATAAAGCCAGGCCGAATGGAAGAACTCGATATTGGTATGCTTTGCCCCCGAAAGCAAACCTCAGGAACTTCCAATGTCACGGACGGATGGAAATATGCGTCCTTGAGGTCTATCGTGACAAACCAGTCCTCGGACTAATCTGTGGCACGACTGTCTCAATGTTAACATTTTGAACTTGAGCTGCATGACAACTCGAAGACCTAAAATGGGACGCAATCCCCCGTCCTACTTTGGAACTATGAAGTACCGGCTGTAAAACCCGGTTTCCCTGTTGGAGGGAGGTACATATTCTATGGCCCCTTTCTCTAACAGAGTGTTTACTTCCTGTTCCATAACCAGAACCTGCTCGGGGCCCACCACTGTGGGCAGGACCCCCATAAACCGCGGTGGGCGTTACTAGAATTGTATCTAATACCCTTTTTCCACGGTCTGCAGGACCCAACGAGAAACATTTGACAGTAGCTTCCACGCTGTCAAAGATTCTACTAGAGGTACCAGTCTCTCGAGACTGGTTTCTGGATTTTGTTGCTGTTGAGTAGTCGGTTCGTCGCCCTGTAACGGCGCACCGGCAGGGAACGACCAAACAGACTGCTCTAGCACCCTCCTCAGAGGGGGCGGGCATCCCGAGGCCACTACGTTTCCGGGTGGACCTTGAGATATGTGCTCGCCGGAGACCGCTGCGCCCTGTAACGCCGGAGGCGGCAGGGTTGGCAGAACGGTCCCCTGAGGGCACCGAAGAGAGACGGCACCGTATTTTTCTCCTGCTGTTGAGCAGTCGGTTCGTCGCCCTGTAACGGCGCACCGGCAGGGAACGACCAAACAGACTGCTCTAGCACCCTCCTCAGAGGGGGCGGGCATCCCGAGGCCACTACGTTTCCGGGTGGACCTTGAGATATGTGCTCGCCGGAGACCGCTGCGCCCTGTAACGCCGGAGGCGGCAGGGTTGGCAGAACGGTCCCCTGAGGGCACCGAAGAGAGACGGGCACCGTATTATTCTCCTGCTGTTGAGCAGTCGGTTCGTCGCCCTGTAACGGCGCACCGGCAGGGAACGACCAAACAGACTGCTCTAGCACCCTCCTCAGAGGGGGCGGGCATCCCGAGGCCACTACGTTTCCGGGTGGACCTTGAGATATGTGCTCGCCGGAGACCACTGCGCCCTGTAACGCCGGAGGCGGCAGGGTTGGCAGAACGGTCCCCTGAGGGCACCGAAGAGAGACGGGCACCGTGAAAAGAGGTGTTAACCGCTCTGCTTCGGGGGGACTACCCTCATTTGTCCTGAGCCCTCAGACATCAGGACTTTTTCCCCAGCAGCCTTCTTGGCGGTAATAACGGTCCGCAGATCCGTTTTACCCCTCGAGGACTGCTGGGTTTGAGAGCGCCCTCCGTGTCCCCGAGATTTTTGTGGGGGAGCACGGGAGGAAACGCTCTGTATCTGAGTGGCGCGGTGCTCAGCGCTCTTTTTAGAGGAGTGAGGCTGCTCCCGCTCAGCAGCCTCATAGAAAGAACGGCGGGGGAGAAGTTTCTGAAGTGCAGCTGCCTGTTTTGAAGCTTCTTGTGACTTCGCTACAGCACTATTAACTGCGTCTCCAAATAACCCTTGCGTGGATACTGGTGCATCTAAAAGAACATGTTTTTCTTTGTCCTTTATGCGCAGTTCAGATACCGTATCAGCACTAATACCCCCGCCCTCCTAAAAACCCAATAACTCAGCCTGGTAAGCCTGCATTATGGACATTGTATGTAAACACGCTGCAGCTTAACCGGCGGCGGCATAAGCTTTATGGAAGTGCAGGAGCCTTCAGAGAAGATGCCGTTGCTGGAGAGAGATAGCTCGCGAGCGTCTCTTCCACCTTCGGCATCTCCCCATAACCATGCTCTTTATAATTGTGAATGGATGAATAGTGTGATGTTTGTGCAGTATACACTCAATATGACACTGGTTTCGCCCACGATCTCGACACCTCGGTGTGGAGATCGGGGAAAAACGGCAGGCTCCTGCGCTGGGGCTGCGCACGAGATGGCAGGAAGCGTTCGTCGAGCTCACTTTTCGAACGAACGTCCTGCCTATCTACTGGCCACTCAATAGACAGTCTGTCAACAGCTCTAGTAATGACATCGAGCAGTTCCTCAAACGCATGAGACTGAGGTGGCGAATCCTCAGACTCAGCTACAATACTCACAACATCCAACTCCTCAGAGCTGGATAGTTGCAGTACTGGTACCTCTATCGGGGGGGAAGGAACCGCAGCGCGTGCTTCCACACCCTGATAAGAGGCACTGGATCTATCAGACGGATGCTGAGATAAGGCAGAGCCCGTCTCAACATCCACTGATAAATCCATCTGTGAACCCCAGGTCTGAGATCGACGCCGTGCCTCGGCAGCGGCGGGACCCGAGCCCTGGGGAGCGTAGTCGGGATTGAACCGAGCCAAGCGGGATCGGAGCGTACGCAATGGAAGCGCACAGCAATGCACACAGTCACCACCCTCGAGTGTTGACTCGGCGTGCTCCTCTCCCAAACAAACAACACAAAGAGTGTGTGTGTCACCTCCCGTTAAATAACGCGGGCAGGGATGGACACACACTCTAAACTGCTGCTCGCTCGCCATACTGAATATATATATATATGATATAGACAGACAACACCAAATATACAGACAGATTTCACACAGAGCGCAACTGAAGACTCAGAAAGCTGTTGTTTTCTGCTTCAGGCCGGCTTTTATAGCTTCCTGGTACGTGACGTCACCCGCCTCTGACGTCCCGCTACACCATTGGACTGATTTTACATGTGCTTCAAGACGTCATCACGCAAAGCGTTCCCATAGCGTCAAACTCGACGCAACGCGAGTTCCCTTGAAAGGGAACAGTTTTTTTCTCTCTGAAGAACCTTGTCAAAAGCATATAGAAAAATGAACGAGGAAAAATGCTTCCAGAACCAAGGCCGCTGAAAAAGCGAGCTGTGTTTCAAAGGCTTTATCACGAGTAAGCGAGGAACAAGAAGTGAAACAAACTCACGTCCAGCCGTCCTCCACTTGAACTCCGATCGACTGGAATCTGGCCAATGGTGGCGTCTCTACTTTAGCCTGGATTTCCTGAATACAGTCGACCTGCAAACAGATGAGCCATATAACTGACCTACATTAAACAAAAACAGAGGTCTGCAAAGATAAAGGGCCGTATTTTAACGATCTAAGCTAATGGTCTAAAGTGCAGTTAGGGCGTGTCTGAATCCACTTTAGCTAGTTTAATGATGAGAAAAATGGTCGGTGCTCCCGGCGCATGGTCTAAAAGGGTTATCTCTATTCTCTTAATGAGTAATGGGTGTGTTTTGGGCGTAACGTGCAAAAAACAATCAGAGTCTCATCTCCCATTCCCTTTAAAAGCCAGTTGCGCTCCTGCCGTGGCGGATTCGCTATTTACATGGAGGAATTTGCAAGCGGAAAGACTGAACGCGTCTCCAGAGCGCAAACGGATTTGCCCGTGTGTGAGGTTAAAGCTGTGTGTGTGTGGTGTGTGAGGTTAAAGCACCAGCAGACCATCTACGGGACAAGCCGGATTCCACCATATCTTTATGTACACAATAATAATCTTTTATATTGTAATTGTTTAATTTTTAATATTTGGCATGTTTGTGTGCTACTGCCTGTGTGTGTAATAAGCAGAGTGTGTGTGTGTGTGTGTGTGATAAGCAGAGTGTACACGCGTTATGGACCTGCCTATAGGCGCATATTAATAATGTGCCCTTAAAATAACAAAACAAATACTGCGCCATTGACTTTAGTCCAGGTTTCAGTTGGTCAATGGCTCAGTCCATTTCAGTGTCCTCAAAATAGCAACGCGCCAACAATGCGCCTGAACACACCTCATTTTCAGACCAGCACGCCCATGGATGCACAAATGGGCACAAATGCATTTGCCATTTAAACAACGTGGCGAAGGACGTGAAAATGAAAATTGCGTCAGGCTGAACCTAGCAAAACACACTTGCATTGCGCCGAATGTATGATAGGGCCCATAAAGAGTTGGTTAATTTTCAAAATAAAATAAATAAATGCATTATGTATTTGTTCTTTACTTTCCAAAAAGTGATTTTGAAAATAAAAAAGCACATCAAATTTCTACCGTAAACCCCGGTTTTCTGTATCTATATCCTTATCTATAGGGCCCAAAACCCATGTGTGACACCATTTATACACCACTGAAAACATAGTTCTGTATATGATATTGCATTTCTGTCAACAGATTCTCTTAAATATTACCCAATGCACCTTTAAACAACGTGGCGCAGGGTGTGAAAATGATAACTGTGTTGGGCTGAAGCTAGTAAAACACACACCCAGGTGTATGATAGGGCTTAAAACCCGCGTGTGACACATTCAGTTCAATAAACTCACTTGAATCCCGATGGAGGAAAGCTTCCGTCGTGGAACAGGGTCTATCGGGGGTTCGTCCGGGGCGAGAGCGTCCCCCTTCACCTGCTCATTATGATGAGGGTTGGGAGAAATCACCACAGCCGCTGGGATCTGGGGTTCCCGGGGCGCCGCGACAGGTATCTGGGGTCGCGACCCCTTGGCCCGCGTGCTGTCGAGGCTGTCGGAGGAGTTGCTGCGTCCTGATTGGCTGTTGGCCTCGCTCTTGCGGTCCTGCTGGTCTGGGTAACAGTCCTGCGCGGATTCGGTGCTGCTCTGCACGGTGACGGAGATGAACGGTTTGGAAGTGGTTCGAGGGGGAACGGGAGGCGGAGCCACTTTCTTACAGCTCGTCAAACATGTGGAGACTTCAGAAACGGAGAGAGAGAGAGAGAGAAACAAACATTTAGAGGGATCCGTTTAACAGCAGGACACGTCACAACTCAAGTCTAGCATGCAAAATATGAAATTACTCATACATCATATACATGTTGATTATCTTAAAAGAACAAAAAGTCTTCTTCAGTGTCACATGATCCTTCAGAAATCATTCTAATGTGCTGATTTGCTGCTCAAAAAAACATAAATTGATGTTCTTATCAGTGTTGAAAACAGTTGTGCTGCTTCATATTTTTGTGGAAACTGTGATTTTCAGGTGAAAAATATTTTCTTTGATGAACAGAAAGTTCAAAAGAACTATTTATTTGAAATGAATATATATATATATATATATATATATATATATATATATATATATATATATATATATATATATATATATATATATATATACACACACTATTTTAAATAATTACATGACATTTAAATAATAATTTAATAACATTTATGAAAATTTGTCACAAATTATCTAAATGGTCACATTTATTTTAATGTTTGTTTTGACGCTTTTATCACATAAAAAAAATTATGCTGAAAATTCAGCTTTGATTACAGAAATAAATTACATTTTAAATCGTTATATATCTTTTATACATTTTATATATTTTATATGTGAAATATATCACAATATTACTTTTTTTAAATCAAATAAAAACAGCCTTAGTGAGCAGAAACTTACGGAAACATACGGAGCCCAAACCTTTAAATGGTATATTCAGATTAAATCCGTAAAAACTAATTCAAATTCATAGTCAGAGTACAAATATTATATTCATAAATATAATATTAAAACTGACTCACAACAACACACAAACCTGTAAAGTCTTGGATTGAGGAGAAAAATCAAAGCCTTCTGGCTTTTTCCCCAACAACAATAATAAAAATAATTCTATACTATTAATAATAGCACTGACGTATCTCATCCTCACAGCTCAGTGTGTGTAAATGTGTGTGTGTGTTTATGATGGCAGTCTGCTGACGTCAAACACAGCCTGAGACCTTTTTTCCAACAACACAGTTGTTTATCCAGCCCTGCAATTCCTCTAAAACATGTGTGGACTCCAGACACACTAACATATCACTGCATTAGATCACAAAAACAAAAGTGTCATAAAGGAAGATGCACAAACACACTATGCAATCAAAACATCTGACATAAAGAACAAATAATAGATCTAGTGTTGAACATGAAGAAGCTGATTCAAGGACATTGAGACCAACATGATGAAGAAAAGTCAATGTTAGTGAAAAGAAAAGATCCTGCAGCATTTGAGCGCACATACTCAATCTAATGCAATGATATTCAGACATTTGGAGTCACTGTACGTGAGTGTTTGACTTTATAGGTTAACTTAATTTATTGTTTGGTTAATTTGTAGAGAAATAAAGTGGACGGATGCCCAATATAAACCCTGTGTGTGTCTCAGTGTGAGTTCACTAGGGTGGAGTTGGCAGATGGAAACGATGGCAAACATAACAAGCCCACAGGAATCCTGTGTGTGTGTGTGTGTGTGTGTGTGTGTGTGTGTGTGTGTGTGTGTGTGTGTGTGTGTGTGTGTGTGTGTGTGTGTTTTAAATCTGGGCGTCAGAGTTGTATGTGTGTTTCATACTCAAACGTCAAGCAAAACCTTAACATGCTGGGAAAAATTTGTAAAGGTTTTATTCCTACATTGTGAACTGTAACAAACACCAAACACATTTAGTCCAGCTGTACATGTTAAATACACACTCACGACAGATCGTAAGCCCAGCGCAAACATATGGACAAAAGTATGCATTCATTATAAATCATGTATCAGTTTGTGAATGTATGAAGGGAAGTTGGATTGACTAGTCAGCTTGTTTATTTAGGATACATTTAGAGATGCTAGGAATCAGAGTCATCTTTAATCAAACTAATACGATCTTTCTCTAAAACTACTTTCTTTTTCTGATTGTTTCTTAGCTCTAGTGGGTCACTGGATCATGTTACACAATTGCCAATTATTAAATTAGGCATTATTTTAGTTTTAGCAAATGTGCATTCTGTCTGGCTCACAATTAAATCAATAATTTCTCATTGAATTTTTTTGTTTCACTCTGAACTATGTCACATTACAGAAGTAAAATGGGTTGCAAATGGCACGTTTTCCTCTCAACGTGGAAAAAAAATGATGTTAAATCATGATAACAGAAGACAAGAGGATAATATATCAGTTGGTAAGCAAAAAGCAAAAGACAGATAACCTGCATGTTATCAAACTATTTATTAATCATCAGAAGGAAAGATTTTTTGTAAACATCTGTTTGTCTGCCTTAAAGTGCCCTATTATGCTCTTTTAAAGGTTCCTAATTGTGCTTTGGCGTCTCCTTCAACAGGTTTACATGCATCAAATGTCAAAAACAATTTAATTTCCTCATAATCTCCACGGCAGCATCAGCTCTTTTCTCTCAGTGTCTGAAACGCTTCGATCAAGGATTCAGTCTCTCTAAACCCCGCCTCTCTGAGCACTGCTCTGTTCTGATTGGTCAGAAAGCAAACGCTCACTATCATATCTGAATCTCAGCTCTTGATCACAGTGATGCGAACAGTAACGATGGTGTGGGTTTTACCGTATCAATCTCATCAAAGTGGATTTGCTTTATCAGCAGAAAACAGCGTCTTCTCGACATGAACAACACGAACCAAACTCTTCCAGTCTCAGAGAAACTACAGTGTTTGAGGGCGGAGCTTAGAGACGCTGTTCAGCCAATCAAGACCAGAAGCTGGAATTATGCAAATTATTTCCAAACCTACAGGATCATCAGGAAGTGAGACTGAATTACTGACGACTCGTTTCAGTTCAGAATCACTTCTTTCTTTTAGGAGACAATAACTCCATTCATCTGCACTTTAATCTTTAAAACTTTGCAGAGCTTTTACATTTACAAACAGCTTTATTACACACTACATGAAAGATCATATCTGAAAAAGCATTATAGGAGCACTTTAACATCAAGAACCTGATTCCTAAAAACTTGCTCAATATCAGATCTCTAAAGATCTCCATCTCCCAGATGTTATAAAGCAACCTACATTTTTAGTTGTAAAGGTTATATTTCTCCCACATGCTGTATAGACAAACACCTTACAATCCATTCAAAACTCTTCACAACAACATGAATAGTGAAATCACACACACACACACACACACAAGCAACTGAGTCAACACTGGTGTGTATGAGGGATCCGGTCTGAATAATGATGACTTTATCATTCAGGTGTGGCCATGATCACAATAATCCTCCTGTCTCTTCAGTGCCTCCACAGATCGACTGAAACACCAGTATAGCTGAGTTCAGAAAGGCATTCAACAGTGAAACAGCCCTTATGAAATCAGCTGGTTTAATTTTGCAGGTTTGTTTGTTTCAGCTGCAGTAATATCTGTGTCAGCAAGATCCTCGATCGCCTGTGGAAAGAGTCTAAGCTTCTGCATGAATCATTCATAAGGCAAGAAATCCCAGTTTTATAAATAGCAGAGGCTTGCGCAAAATGAAGTACACAGAGAATGAAACTAGACATTTAACTGAGCAACGAGGGAATGTTAATAACTCACTGGAAACAACTCTTGCTAATGACTGTTACTTTGTGTGAAACTCAAGACATAATCTAAAAGCAAAGCACTACTTTTCTTAAGCGCCTTAAGTAGAAATCACTTTAAACTTAGGATGGATGTTGTTAGTTTTAAAACCGGATGTGCACTAATTATCATGGTAAAGAATGATCCCATTAGCCATTACTAATTCCTCTTATGCAAGTTAAAAATGAAGTTTTTCCAATATCGTGCTTCAACGGTTAAAAATATCTTGGTGAATCTCATGAAAACTGCATTTGGCACCAGTGTTAATTTTCGTTTTGGCGAGTAAACACAGCCTGTTATGTCTTTAATGAATGTAAACTCTTTGGAGAATATCGGATGTGTATCAGGGATTCGGCCTTAAAGTGACAGCGCTCTAATAAACCTGCTGCTGTCCGTCGTTAAAGGTTAACACATGGTTACCGAGTCGATCGTTCTCTGGCATGCGTTTTCATGATAATCGAATGTAGGGCTGCACGATAATGGTTAAAATGATAATCACGATTATTTTGCTCAAAATTATAATCGCGATAATTAATCACGATTATTCTAGTTTGAGAAACTACAGAGAAAGAGAAGAGTCAGTTAACGGTTTTGCAAGAGTATTTGCGCAAAATCCGCGCAGATTTGGTTTACACGCATTTCCCCAGCAAAGTCAGTAAACATAATAACATGCCAAATTGGCCAGTGATTTGACAGCGATACCCGCCAAAGTTCATTTTTAGCCGCATTTGGCGGGTTGGCGGGTGTTAATTTCAAACCATCATGATTAGACTTCATTTAACCAACTACAACTTCCTCAGACAGCAAGTCAATACAAATGGCATGATTTAACGTTAGATGAGCGCTTTGTGATGCGCCTTCACATTAGATCTTCTAAGCGACACATTTCGGTTGAAAATGAGACAAAGTAGGCTACAGATCCAGATCGCTCAGCAAATTCATACCGCAAAGAAAAATAGTCTACTTGTTGATACACTGAAAACGGCCAGTGTCGTTTTCAACTGATTCACATCATGAAAACTGGTAAAAACTTAAACTTCAAAAAATAGAACAGCGAAACTCATTTAGAAACATATTTAGTCACACAAACGGCACAAGTGGCTTGTGAAGAAACAGACTGGCTGTGTAACAATTTCATGCAAACAGAATATCGCTGTGGAGATCAGTGCTTTTTCCGCAGTGTAGAGCGCGCGCGCAGGGTTGCCAGATTGCACCGGTTAAGTAAAACATGGGGAATAAAATGTAAGAGAAAAGCTCTGTTTGGGTAATTTGGGAGATTTAAGATATTCAGATCTGGCAACCACAAACATCAGTGCTAGTGGGGACTCGTTTACAATGCAAGATAATGCAAATGTCTAATAAAAAAGCGTTTTCAGGATAAAAAACAAGCTGGCAAATATCGCGACGATTTAAAAAAATTAATCGAGAGAGGCAGATATCATTATCGCGATTAAAATACGATTAATTGTGCAGCCCTAATCGAATGTAAAGAGTTTTATCTCTAAAAACAGATTAGCTTATAACGCTAGTAAATGTGGAATAGAATAAGGCAGGAGCCATCTTGGAAAACAGTCTCGACTAGTCGAGTCACGAACGCCGTCATCCGCCATCTCTTTAGTGTGTATCCTGTGGAAGCACTAGTCTCTGTTGCGTTCAGTTATTTTAAATTATTTTAATTTATTTATTTTCTCTGTTGCGTTCAGTGCTTTCTTCCGGAAACAACGGACCATATGAGATTCCAAGTCACAGTTCATCTCACTTAGCACGGTGTTCGTGACTCGACTAGTCGAGACTGTTTTCCAAGATGGCTCCTGTCTGTATACGCGTAATGTACTGTCTTTATAAAGTATCTTCTTATTAAACTGTCTGTACACTTACAAAGTTCTCAATGCTTCGGTTTGCATGTAGGGACCCTCATTATGCTACCGTGTTAGTGTGAGGCTATTTTGAGCCTTGTTAGTGGTATTAACTAGCGATTTACTTTTACTTATTCTATGCCTCATATACTAGCGTTATAAGCTAATCTGTTTTTAGAGATAAAACTCTTTACATTCGATTATCATGAAAACACATCCCAGAGAACGTGTTAATTACCCCTAGGTTCATTTTTCAACGGAATTGTCCTTTAATGTTAATCAGGCTTTTCTAGCATTTTTAGAGTCCAAATTATTTTCTAAGATATATATATCGTATATATTTGCTTCAGTACATTTGCTTCTATAACTTTTTTTCACTTTCACTTTTTGAAGTGCTTTCACTTCTGCAAAAATCCGACGAGTGTCTTCTTTAAAAGCAAACCTTTAGGTGTGTGTTTCAAAGCATGTAGCCTGTGAATTACAACTAGTTACGTTCAGATCGATGTTCAAAAATGGCAATTAACAGGTTGACTAACTTTTAGAATTAGCGAGCAACCTCTACAATATACAGTACTTCTGTCTGTCTGTCTAGCCAATAACCTGATGCACGTCGTCTTCAATACTTTGTGAGGCGTATTAATGTGCATATTATTATACACATCTAGTCTGAGCCTATTGTTGGAAAGGTCATGTTTGGGACAGTCATGTAGTTTGGTTATTATGTCAAGGTTTTCATGCTATTTACAAGATGACAAACCAAATCTTGTGAAAATCTGTTGGAATTAACGGGACCGTTGCTGTTAATTCACCTTTATGGTCTTTAATACTTTGTGAGAGTACACAGGCGTATTAATGTGCATATTAAGAGCAATTAAGTGTTCTGCTGTCATCAACACATGACTCATTCTAGCATTATGAAATGTGTCTGAAGATGTGAACCTCTCATATTTGTCATCTTGCAATTGTAACGCAGTATGAATCTGACAACGCTAGTATCAGTATGTGATTCAGAAGGTGCAGCTTATGGTTGCATAATACCAGAAGACAAAACACGACTGTGACATCATCATAAAACACACACACATACATTCTTGTCATGTCTGTGACACATGTCAGGTCTAGACTGAGCCTATTGTTGGAAAGGTCATGTTTGGGACATGTTATTATGTCAAGGTTTTCATGCTATTTACAAGATGACAAACCAAATCTTGTGAAAATCTGTTGGAATTAACAGGACCGTTGCTGTTAATTCACCTTTATGGCTCTTGACCTTTCCAATGTGAGCAACCACTGCTAAATGAAGCATCTAAGGCATTAAAGTCCCCCTGTGGTGAAAATCCAGCTTTTAATGTTGTTTATAATGGTGTTTTTAATATGTTTTAAGACAAACCATGTGTAAATTCATAAGTTGACACCATTGCTGAGTATTTTCTCCTTAAAACTGCAGTGAACCAAAGACAGTCTCAAAAACACGCTTTGAAATCGCTGGTGTTTCTGACGTCACAAACTACCTTGTAACCAATCAGATCAACGTGTGATCGTCAACCAGTGGATCTCTGAGCTGAGTGAGTGAGTGGAGGCGGGACTCATTTGCATATTCATAGAACCGCGCATACTAAATGAGGCAAGGGTGTCGAGTTACATTCAAGATATTTTAAGGTAGAATAATTTTTTCAAGAAAAAACATTTAAATATGTCATTTGGTGATCAAAGATGAGTTTTAAGGGATGAAATTATTGACTACAGGGGGACTTTGATAATAATGTTCAATGCCACATCAGAAAAACCTTAAACGTTGCTGTCAGTCAGCACTCTCCTTAATTTCTGTCCATTATTTTCTTTTAAATATACCGTACAACGAAATATGTATCTCTGAGAGGAAACAACATTTTCATTAGTAATGCATAATGACATCTGTCCCACAAAAAAGCTCTCCAATTTAGTTCATTATTTGCTGAAAAATATTTTCCTTTTCTGAATTTGGAACATCCTGACCAATAATACGGCAAACAAACACACAAATCCTGTAAGACGGCAATAAGGAGCTTTATGTAGAAAAAGAGCAACAGAAGTAGAAATGCACAAATGACAAACAGGCTCATTGTTGTAGATGCTTACTCATGTGGAATGAAACTCCGGAGCCCTAAACCGGAGCGACGCTGTGACCAACCCCGCTGGAATCTGCCAGGATTAGGTCATTATGTGGATTTGGCCTTTAGTGTGGGAAATGTGTATAATATGGAAACCTTCCCATGATGGACAGAAATCTTTGATAGATGGCTGCAAACCCAGAAGAACACGGTTAATGCATGATGAACCCGATGTGAAATGACAAGTTTCCATCAAGACGCTATTTGACTGTCTACAATGAATGTGAAATTTACTACATTTACATGTGCACCAATAATGTGATTATTTCCAGTAATCCGAGTAAGGATTTTTAACATGACAAGCAAACCTCTTCACTACCATTTACATGCAATTTTCACTATTCACTAAGATTTGTGTATTATTTTTACCACCATTATTCACATATGCATAACACAAATGATCAACTGTGTAACTGAGCATTGTTTTAATCTATTTGCATCGAATGCAAATCACATTTCTATGGACATAATGGACTTTGACGTGCCTAAAAGTGTCTTCATTGTGATGTTTTTGACCATCAATATACTGCATTATACCTTTGTCGTGCAACATTGCCAACATGAACTCAGTTTTATTTAAAACCCAAATATGCAATACCTTCCTAACAAATCTGTGCATGACAATATCATCCCCATTTCGTCACAAACACATACACACATCGGTCAGAGTGGAAAAGATGCATTAAAGTGTTCACATGCCTGTTTATTGCAGTTATTGGCATATGTCACATTTAACTACGCTTGTAGTTACTACGATTATGAGCTTCATCATATCAATTTAATCCAAGTTAGAAACAGAAGTTCACCTGCTGCCTTAAAAACGTGAGTAAACTCAACTAAACACTTGAAGATAACCTTTGTTTCAACTCAAATAGTCAACTTTAAGTTTCATTTTTGAAAAGATCAAAAATTGTAAGATCAAAATCCAAAACTTGTCACAACAATTGGAGTTAAATAAGTTCAAATAACTTAATAAGGCCATCATGTTTTCCAGTATAGTCAATGTTGCATGACACAATAACAGCCAATCAGAGCATATTGGAGCAGGAATTTGGGCCAATATGATTAGCTATTTAATTTTCAATTTTTAGCAACCTATATAGTTCACGTGCCAAACTTTCGGTCATTAGTGGCTGTGGATTAAATGCATGATAAAGCTTGACTGATAACGGGTGTCTCATCCCATCATACTGGATTCGAAACAATTTCACAATTGTTTTATGCTCTCTTGAACCCGTTTCCAAGATCCTTTTTTCAGCTCTACTACACAAACACACACCTCAAATGTGTGTGAAGATCAGACAGATAAAACGTGAGCGGCACCACCCCGTGAAAAAACACCAGCAATCTCACATCTAACATCTGTTCTGCCCAAATAACACACACTAATGTGCTGAAGTACACTGTATTGTTCTATAACACAGGAATGAGGAACACCGACTGTCACACACACCTTTGCTATCATCACAATCACGATGAGCCTCAGGGGTAAAACAGGAGCGACACACTCAAACATCCATCTGATAACATCAGGAAACAAAGTACAAATCAGTGAAAGATATACACCATGCAAATCTTGTCAAGACATCAGAAAACCACAACGAGTAAGATTTAACACCATGGGCCCTATCTTGCACCCAGCGCAATTGACTTTATACAGCGACGCATGTATCATTCCTATTTTGCACCCAACGCACAGCGGACTTTTCCCTCCACAGACGCACGTCGGTAAATTAGGGAATGAACTTGCGCTCCCGGGGGTGGTTCAGCGAAAAGAGGAGGCGTGTTCCGGCGCAAACGTTCCCTGGTGCTATTTTGCAGTTTCAGAAAACAATTCCGCCACACGCGTTTTCAGTGGCGCGTTCAGATGCTATTTTAAGGGCGCATGCTTGGCCATAATGTAGAGTGTGCACAACGCGCATACACTTTGCTTCTCTCATCTACACATACGCAGCAGTTCCCATTTTTGCAAACCATACATAATTACAAGGAAAAATATTCCACACAAGGGAAATCATTGTGGTGTCCATGAAGATGTGAAAAAATAGGCATAAATCTAGCTTACACATTTACCAAAATTATTATACGCCTGTTTAACCGAAGCTAATTTGGGTGTGTTTCTCCATCCCCAACGTCACTTCTCTGTGTTTTACGGCCCTGACAAGAACGTCGGTCTCCTCGGCTGTGAACCGCTCCTGGCAAATCCGCCGTTATAATAGCAATCCGCCATGGATCAAGCGCGCCTGCTCTTAAAGGGAATGTGAGATGTCGCTCTGATTGGTTTATTTCACGTTACGCCCCCAACCCCACCTATGAGTAATGAAGCTACTTCAGACCAACCCATTTTATATTTGCGTCGGGAGCAAGAGTCATTTATCCCGCCGGTATAATAGCAACAGCGTCTGAGATCCGCCCACAAAGTTACTTGCGTTTCGCGTTTGATACTTGCATTTCAGATCATTACAATAGGGCCCTATGTCTTCAGCTCACAATAAATATCTACACTGATCTAGTTACCAGGGAAGAAAAAGTTCATATGTGAAACCGCCAATGCACTGAGGAAGAATCGGAATTTGGTACTTTTTGGTTAAGATTTCATTAAATACATTGAGACTTGACTTGAACATTACATATTTATTCCCATAATCCAGGCTCAAGAATTTGGACCAGGTTAATTATATGATTAACAACATGATCTGCCCTTCATCCAGCTTTCTGTGCTCTAAAACTCTTTCCTCGAGTTCAACGGCACACTGTACAACCTTTCATAAAGCGTTTTGAGAGCGATGACCTCCTGTAGGTTACTTGAAGCAACTTGAAGCAAGAATGAGCAGCTGTTGATCCCAAACCTTCTGAGCAGAGAAATCACACATTTAATTTGCTGTTTTATGTTTTAGGACATGGGTGTGTTGTTGTAATTGTGGTAATCCTGGGAGTGATGAAGGTTGTATAACTAATAAAAGCACTAATTACAGGCCTTTCTTTTGCTGAGACTTAGTTTGTTATGCTGACAATTCATCTACGTGTGTGTTCTTCACCGAAGAAGCAGCTCCCAAAACCTACACTAGAACAGTCATTATGCTTAAAAGAGTACAAGGGTTAAAGGATTAGTTAACCAAAAAACAGAAAGTTTTTAAAGGGGACCTATTATGTATGAAAGATTGTTTCTGCCACGGAATAAAACAATTTAAAAGACAATAGCAACTTTTTAATATCGCAATTCTGACTTTTTTCGCTGAATTGCGAGTTATAAAGTCAGTATTGCGAGATCAAAAGTAAGTCTTTTTTTTCTCAATTGCGAGTTTATATCACAATTCTGAGAAAGAAAGTCAGAATTGTGAGATGTAAACTCGCATCCGCAAGAAAAAAAAAGTCTGAATTGTGATATAAAAAGTTGCTTTACCTTTTTTTATTTTTTTAGTCAGTTCCAGAAACAGGTTTCCATAATTATGTCCCTTTTCAAAGTCTTGATTTAGATTTTTGTGCTCTACTAGCATAGCTTGAATGTTCAAAAAACATTATTTTTGTCCATTTGTTCTCCATTTTCTCCAATTCTCCATTGTTGCAGCTCCTCTCTTCCCAGTCTGTCAGTAACGCTCATAGACAGTAAAAGAAATGGACACAGCGACCCCATTGGATTCAACGGAGACAAAGTGAAGCCCATTAGAAACTCTTACTTCCTGGGGGTCCAGCGTACTGCGCAGACTCAAACTGAGCTTGACGACGTAGATGTGACGTGAGCAAACCGTCTGTCTTCTAGTAGCTGTGCCAAAGGAAATCTGAATCATTCCCTTCCGAAATTTGCAGAGACGGAGAGCGTGAGTAGGAGCTGTCCATGAGCGAGGAGCAGGAAAAACTTTTAGTAGGTGTTCTGATTAATTACTTTGTCATTTTGCCTCCAGGTCCTCCCGATTGCCCGCGAGCTTCTCCTCCTGTCCATACGGTAATTTCTTACTGTGCGACAGAGAGTCGCGTGGTTATGACGCAATTATTAGCCTACTTTTACAAAAACTGCTTCTACGGGGCCATAACATAAGCTACAAGGTAATGGAGCATTTTATACATTGTCGTGTTTCTTTAGAAATAAATAATGGACAAATGGAGTCTTTAAACGCCTCAGATGTGAAGTTATTCGCTGTCAAAGTGACGCCAAAATGAATGGGAGTCAATGGGATGCTAACTGCAGGTGGGGTTCCGTTAGCCAATGGCGGCGTCCGGGGGTACCTTCAAAATAATACAAATCCCTGCCCCCTTGGTAACGCTCTGTTTAGTTCCTGTCTCTATGAAGCCCCTCCTCCTGAAAAGCACACTGTGCTCTGATTGGTCGGTTGGATCAGTGTGTTGTGATTGGTCGAGCGCTTCGAGCGTGTTTGGGAAATGTCCGCTCTTACCATAACCACCAGTTTAACACACACCTAACTAACTCATCCAGGCCCCGCCCCTTTATTCTGCGTATGAATTATTAAAATGAGGAATATTGTGACGTGTTCGTTCCCGGAAGAAACTCAAGACTACAATGGAGGCGTTTCAGGGAGTTCAGAAACACTGACACTGATATAGAGGATAACTCAGAGCTTTTTCTTGCTCAAACAGCAACATTACACACTAAAGAAAGATGAACATGGAATCTGTTTTGGCGCTTGACAGCCATTGCATGAACAAAAGCTGTGTGAAGATTCGTTTCCCTTTCATATTACATATCGGTTCAGATGGACATGAGTTAAATGATGAGTAAATAATGACATAATTTTCTCTTTGTGCTGAACTACTCCTTAAAATGAGCTTATTTTCCTCCCAGAGTTTCTTAAAACACTTTCCAAGGAAGCGCATCAGTCGCTGGAGGCTGCTGCGTCAGCTACTCCTCAACGCTGCTGATGTTTAAATGCTGTAAAACCCCAAAGTGAAGAACTATAGCAACAGCAGTCATGCAAACAAAAGCTCTAGATTGCCATGAGAGGAGTCAAACCAACAGAGATCTCTCTTTGTAATATACATCCTGTACTATCCACTGTTTAGAAGTTGTAAACAATCAGATCCAGCAGCAGAGACTATGCTTTTGTGTGTTTTAAGTCATCAAAAAGGTCACTTTTGATTCCATGTTGACTTTAACACAAATACTGCCACCAAAATTGCAGCTACAGAATTCATATCTACAGAAACCATCTAGAAAGTCTGGCATTAATGCTGCATGAGGCTCTCCAACACAAGAGCTTTGAGCTTAAATGGAGAAACGGTTAAATAATTGAGCAGATCCATGAAAAACATTCCCGTAAGTGCAGAAAAAAATCTTGGAAGCTAAAAGTAAGGAGGCCCATGGGAGTCACATCCTTTTCTATCTATTTTTTATTATTATTATCAAACATTGTTATATTTGTTATAATCATAGATTATTTTGCTCAAAAAAATTTCATTGGAGAATTTTCTTTTTACCTGTCAACAGAATTATGCACTTTCTTTAAGCACAAATTAAGAGAATGTTGATTCATACACATGATTAATTTACCTCAACTAGTTTCCTGATTTATTATATATATTGCATTATATATATTGTAAACCCCTAAGAAGCTTCTCTCAAAAGCTAAAACAGAGGAATTCCTAATATTAATTCCAATATGTCTAACAAAGATAATGAAAATATTAAAAATATATATATATTCAGGATAAATAAACAGCAGGCCAATATCACAGATGATTACGCTACTTAATCGAGAGAAGCAGAAATCATGATCACGATTAAAATACGATTACCTGTTAGGCTCCATGTCATGAGAGATGCTGGAGAATATGCTTTATGCAAGTCGGTCATTGTGAAAAACTAGATGCATTGTTTCATTGTTTCAGCACAAACATCCTGGGAGTTGGCTGACTATTTATCCAACTCACTGGACTGATACAACTCACTTTGAATGTCTTTTGTTGCATTTCCGGAAGTGCACTACAAAACATTATACAATAGCCAGACATCAAGAGAGCGCTTACAAGAAAGAGGCTCTTATAGATGCTCACAGAAAACATCTGAAAGGAAAATAAGGGTGTACTGTTTGTGTAAAACAACATCAGCCCCTCAATCAGACTGCATTTATGATCTCTAGTATGTATAATTTTCTCCAAGGCCTGTTATCAGAACTGCAGATGAATGAACCCGTTTCAGAGAGCGATGCACAGCAATAAAAGGTATGGGAAGGCAAGTTTCAATAAAAATTGCTAGCAATAAAAAATGTGAAAGCGTAAGATCCCACCTTCCCTTCAAAGCGTCTCCAAAGCCACGCCTCCTTCAAAACACATGAACGAATACAGCTGGGAGCGAACAAAAGCGTCACGAGAGACAGCGTTAAATTACCTAATGTCACAAAGCATACATTACAATAATGATGAACGTAAACAACTTACAGAGCACTGACCTGTACCACCTGACTGCTGCAGATTCATTTCGTCATTGATAGAGTTGACATTGAAATGCATAAATTTGAGTCACGAACAGCACAGCGTGTGTATGGGTTTCCATCTCTTCCGAATTACAGTAGTTATGGCGTGAACAGACCGAATGAAATGATTGGACGAACATTTTATAGTCCTACGACTTCCACGGACGATATATACATATAAATAAATTTAGACCACTTAACTTAGTGATTGCTATCAGGATATTAAGAGACTTTCAATCAGCATAATAATAATAATAATAAAAAATTCTGGAACAAATCGCCTACCCTGCCTTTAAATGCAAAGAGACACCTTTAACTAGAGCGATGTGTGTAATGTAAAACCTCTTCATTGCTGTAATGATAAACACAGTGAATGCTCCTGTCTGACAGGGCGGTCAAGTTCAACTGCTCTAGAGAAGTCATCATCAGCTCTCTTTAATCCCATTACAGATGATACTTCCCCATGGAAACTCATGACAACTGTTATGGGAACACTGAATTGCATTAGGGTGTGTGTGTGTGTGTGTGTGTGTGAGAGAGAGAGAGAGAGAGAGAGTGAGTGAGTGAGTGAGTGTGTGTGTCAGTACTTCTAAATAAATGTGTAGAAAAAACAAGCACTATAGAAATAGTCTGTATAATAACATATTAAATAATTTTTTTTTTATCACAATAGAATGTTATTATTTTAAATTAATAAGAGCACTCTTGTTATTATTATAATCATAATCAATCCCACGGAGAAATACAATCGTTGGCCGTGAAATATAATTGGAAAATACGTAAAATAATTTGCCATATTAAAGAATACCACATTTCTAAAGCAAAAACTCACATGTGTGAATGTATTCGTACATTAATGTCGTTCCGCATCATATGAACAGAAGTATCTGGTTCTCACCTGCTCTCGCGCTGGAAACGATGCTCAACTCGTCGCTGTTCCGCGCATATAAAGAGATTTATATCAACGCACCATCATCACCATCATCATAAGAGCGTCCACGTCGCGGAAAGAAAGAACCGTGTGCTGGAAACGCCTTCGTGACATGCAGCGGAGTATTGTTGAAGGAAACAACGCATCGGGAATCGCCATTTGACAAACGAGCTGTCAGTCATTTTTTGCGTGTAGGTGATTGGTCAACAGACCGCTGGATCCCGCCTCTTAAATGTGTGACGAAAATACTAGAGCCCGCCCCGTTCTGATAATAGTAGTGAATGAAATGGAGAGGGGGCGGGTCTCTCTCTCTCTCTCTCTCTCTCTCTCTCTCTCTATGCAGTAGGCTAGCATACAATACAAAACATATATTATATAATTGAGTATATAAACCCCCCCAATACGTTTCACAAAAGGAAGCAACATAAAAAAATAAATGCATAAATATTCTAAATATATAATGTATGCAACTCCATTCATAAATTTACATTAGACACAAAAAAACAAACATCAAATCTAAAGGGAGATTTTGTCACCAAGTCCATGACACATGGAAGACTGGGGCTAGATATCATATGGTTCGCATGATATGTTTCATAATTGTTTTAATGATTAATTTGATTAATTTGACTGAAAAGCCTATAATAGGCTGTTTAATGGCAGTTCCATTATGACAAATTACCATGAATAATGGGACAAGCATGAGCTGCTGCTTGCTGCAGGCTGTCACAAAATGTGTGTTTCCTTTATCCTGGGAAATGTGTGTGTGTGTATAGATGTTAGAATTAACTCATTGTTCACCTACATAAATGCATATAATAAAAATAAAAAGTGCTTGAAATACAAACTTTTGAATGACTTTTGCATTTCAAACTTTATTGCACTTCAGCTTATTTTGTTATTAGATCAACAACATGACTCATCCTTTATTTTTATTTAAAATATGGGGAAAATAAACGTTGCATGTTTAATATTAACAGATGCATGAATTCTTGAAATCCATTTTTTTGTGTGACAGAAGCCATCCAGAGGTGTTTTATTATGTTTATTGCGGTCAGACTGTATCTGATGTCTGCGATACTAACTCAAGCGTTGCGTCAGTTCTGGCAGATCACGTTAGTCAAGCTCGCATCAGCTGACTCACAGCTGATCCACGTCTACCTATAACGCCTATCACTGTATACATGTACAAGCTCCTTCAGTATTATCAACAGCTATCGCGTTTCTCAGGAGCGGATTACCCTCCTCCCTCCCCAGCTCCTCCTGTCCAGTCAGGATTTGGCATTCTGATTCCCCTTTGAATCAGACTAAATTCTCGAATTATGTTGTACATTCAAAATTTTGAATTAAAGGTCCCATATGGTGACACTTAAACTTAAATTTGTACCGTTTATATGTGTCTATTAAACACTAATTTAATAGTGTTACCAAAAAAAAATTGGGTTGGGTTGAGAGCCTTTTTTCTCCCCTCCCACAAACGCTTGGATTCGCTGCTGGATGAAAGGTTCACGTTCATGTTTGAAAGTCACAGAAACCACTTAGATTAGAGTGAATGATGTGTTTTCATGTTATTATCATACTTTCGGTGATGTGTCTGTGTTTATGTTCCAGTGCACGGCACATAGCGTTACCTGACACACGCCAACCTACTCTTACCCCCGGCTCTCTGTGCGCCACTGTTGCCTGGAAAAGGCATTGGTGTCGGCAGCATGAAGGTCCCCTGTGACCGCTGGTAGACGATATAGTACGACCTTATTTGTAGTTTTATAAAAAGATGCATTTCTCATGGCCGGTTTTCAGGGACGACTTAACTCCAGACATGACTCCCGCTTCTTCTCGGATTCGAGAAAGGGGGCGGGGCTAGGTCGAGTTTTGGTACACGACACCCATTGGTTACCCGGGTTCTACATAGCAAAATACATCAAATTCTAACTGGCCCGTTTAGCTGGGAGGCGGTCTAGTTTTGTGGGGGGTGGAGAAATGGCGGCAGTGAGCGATTTCATATTTTCACAGCTTTTAATTTACACCCCCGAGCCTATATGACACTAGCCTGACGTCGTCATACTCAGATTCTAGTCAGAATGTGAGTCGTCTGCTGCTCCATTGGGCTGTGATTATGGGGCGTGTTTCAACCGAACCAGGAAAGAAAATGCCTCTGCACTCAATTGGATAGACCTACAGCCAATCAGAGCAATGGAGTAAGTGACGTATGTTTTTCATTCATGTTTCCGATCAACAAATGCCTTGATAGCGGTCGATATCTTCTATAACAGACGCGATGGCGGAATCTATACATGATGTTTTATAAACAAAGTTCGGGAGGAGCACGTTCAAATAATCAATCCAATCAACTTGTCATCAAACACCATGTCTACCCTATCAGCATGAGAGGAAACATATATTTATTCACTCTGTGAACTCGCCTAACATTCCTTGACAGTTTTCAGCATCCCTCCACTCACTCTCGGCTTGTTCTTCCACAGCCAGGAATACGGGGGGAGTACTTTGGGTTTGGGCCGAATACCGAGCCGGAGCCTCTCCTCGGACAGCACGCCAAATATGCATTTATTCTATCTGACTAATTTGTAAGTGTGAAATCTCAATTCTCCAGCAGCAGTCATCTTTGTTGTAAACGAATTAAACCCAAGCGCTCGTTGGTGACGTGGATGATTACGTTACTGTTGATCATCTGTCCATCATCGCATAAAGCCCGCCCTGACAGTTTGATTGGTCCGAACAACTTTTGTTCAGGCATAATAGCTCCTCAACGGATCAAGTCCAGACCAAACTTCCCGACCTAAGTTCGGCTGGCATCCAGGCTAATATGACACATAGAATCCCATAAAAACCCATTTTCACCATATGGGACCTTTAATGATATCTGCAATACATTCATGTTGGTTCTGTTCTGTTATTGCTGCATGGATGCACAGGGAGTTCTTGCCCAGAACAGAACCATACCGCCAATCCAGACTGTCTGCTAATTGTCAACCATATTTGACGGTAGTGGTCCTGACAGAACTCACCGGTGTTGTTGCTGTAGGTGCGTACGGTTGTGGTGGCGGTGGGCGGCGGTGAATCAGAATCCATTGACGCCGTGTCGTCGTCGTCTTGAGAACAGCCCGCCTGAATGGCACGAAGGTAACTGTGGCTGCGGGACCGGAAGCATGTGGGCATGGGCATATCAGGAGGCTCAGCGCATCGGGAGTGAGGATGCATGTCTTCCAGCTCATCTCCGTAATGCCGGCTCAACTCCATGTCTCGCATCTGGAGGGGCAGCGGAGGGAAACGTGGGTTGGCACGATTGAAAACACAGTGCACAGTGTGATTGGTGTGTGCATGCATTCGAAACCTTCATGAGATTAGAGCATTTTTATCTGTTCAGTTACTAATTAGTCATTTAGCTGATTCATCTGCAAGGTTTCTCATCTTTTGCAGTGATAATCTCAAAGGTCACAAGAGACACAGATAACTCAGCCCATTAATGAAGTTATTTAACAGACAGACTCATCATTTTCAGTGCAAATTGCTTTTTGCTGGGTATTATTAATCTCTTTACTCATGTAATTATGATGCTTCAGATGATTTTCTGCTTAGTCCGTGTCATTGTGTACAGGTGAACTCATCATCAGCCGCATCTGTCGTCCTGTGATACAAAACCTTCTGATAAAAAGTTTTTTTTCTCCATTCTGTCACTTGAATCCTTGGCACTGCCACCTTTTTCGCCTTTGGCTTTTGTCTTGCTTTGTTGGGGACATTTAATTTAATATAATATTCAACAATATTATTGATCTGCCTGCATTGACACCCTAATATGAGAACTGAACTGAGCTGGACAATGACAGAGCGGCTGTATATGTATAAATGAACTAAATTAATAACTTTTTTACAACAAAAATGAACCATCACTGAACTTACTTAAGCTGGACTATGACGCTATTTTCTTCTAGAAACAAACTTTGTTGCATTATTTTTCCTGTTATCTCTGTAAAGCTGCTTTGAAAAGATCTGTATTGTAAAAAGCACTATATAAATAAAGGTGACTTGACTTGATGAGCTTTCTGACCTGACTGATGCAGCTGCCGCGTCCCAGTGTGCTGCAGCCCTGACTGAATTGGTCATCATCATCCCAGTTTGGGAACGGAGAACCGCCTCCGATGCAGTCCAGGTTATCCAGACTGCGATTCCCAGAGTACTCCCGCAGAGAAGGAAGACAACTGAGGACGGGAAGGGAAGAGAAGAGAACAGGCAGGAGATGAGAGAGCGTCAGATGAGGGAACTCTATAATCTATAATCTACTGCAGGGGTTTTCAAACTGAGGCCACAAGGGGGAGCTTCGGGGTCCGTGGAAATGTGTAGAGAAATACATTGTAAAAAAAAAAAAGAGAGAGATTTTTTTTTTATAAATAAATTAAAATACATTAAAATAAGTAAATAAATGAGTACATAAATAAATAAACAAATACATATATATTATTAATATATATTATTAATAGATTTAAAATATTAATAAAAAATAAACCTGATCGTACAGTACCATAATGAGTGAAAAAAAATTATTAGTGTAACCTAATAGACTCTAAATATATTTCAAATAATATTTTAACTTATTTGTAATTAATATTTAATTTTTATACAATAAACTTTATAGACGCCTTTTAAATGTAGGAATGGTCCCTTATACGATGACCATCATATTTGGGGGTCCATGGCATCCAAACTTTTGAAAACCCCTGTTCTACTACAGAAAAAGCAAATGGAAATGGTGAAGCTGCAACGCCACTACTGAAGAAATATTTATTTATTAGGACATGTAAAGTTTCCAGTTTTCTGTTTAAAAAATGAATCCATTCATCTGTTCATCCATCCAATCATCCATCAGCCATCCATTCTTTTAATCATCCATCCAATCATCTATCCATCCATCCATCCATCCATCCAATCACTCATCCAATTATCCATTCAATCATCTATCCATCCATCCATCCATCCATCCATCCAATCATTCATCCATCCATCCCTCCAATCACTCATCCAATTATCCATTCAATCATTCATTCATCCATTCATCCATCCATCCCTCCAACCATTCATCCAATTATCCATTCAATCATCCATCCATCTATCCATCCATCCATCCATCCATCCATCCATCCATCCAATCATTCATCCCTCCAATCACTCATCCAAATTATCCATTCAATCATCCATCCATCCATTCAATCATTCATTCATCCATTCATCCATCCATCCCTCCAACCATTCATCCAATTATCCATTCAATCTTCCATCCATCAATCCAAACATCCATCCATTATTTTAATCATCCATCCAGGCTGATTGGTGTCATTAGTCTGGTGACCTCTTGAGACCTGAAATTTGCTGCATAGAGAGATATTTCCTCAAAAGGTCAAACACACTCTCCAATCAGACTGAAGCGACACTGCTAATGACCAATCAGCAAAGTACCGTTTCCACTCGTCGTCTTATCAGAGCTTTTATAGCAGTTAGGATGAGCATTAGCAGAGCTTACAAACTCTGAGGATGCTTTCTCTCTCCCCAAATCTCATTAGTCTTCAATGCAGCAATGCAACCAAAACCCCAACATTAAATCCCACTTGTCCACAAATGGGCAGTACGGAGAAAGCAACCTCAGAGACTAAACATCTCAGAGTAGGAGAACTGTTTCAACAATGAGTCTTGGCCAATAGTAAACCAATTTTCAATCAGCACTCCTAATGTGAGAGGATTTGAGGAAAGCAGCGCTGGTGCGATGGCTCCTTCAGTCGGTCAGTCTCTGCACTGACCTGACAGAGCGCCCGATCTGCTGCAGGGTAGTAATGTTACGGAGGGGGGACCAGAGAGCCTCCAGATCCCCCTGAAGCATCGAGTAATCCAGCAGACGGCTGGAGAGAAGGCAGGGGTGCAGGGTAAGACGGGAGAGGGGAACGGGGAGGAGCTTTATATGATACAGAGAGTGGGAGGTGCTTAAACTAGAAGAGGCGGGGCTTCAAACCAAGAGTCATTTTGAGTGAAGAATTCAAAAGAAGGGAAACTTATAACACACAGAGAGACAAAGGCTTTGTTCAGAACAGCATACTATAGCCGCGTTTCCACCGAAATTACCCAGAACAATTTGTCCCAGGAACTTTTTTTCCCCCCAGACCTGTTGCTGTCTACATTTTCACTGCGGTCTAAAGTACCGTGAAGATTAGGCAAATTAGTCCGGTGACGTAGGACTGTGTGCTACTTTACAGTTCCCGCTGGATTTCATCCTCTGAATTTAAGCTTAATAAAACCCGAACCTCGTCGTCGGTCCATCGGTCGAATTTTTTAAACTCCATTGTTGATTCGAATAGCAAACGACTGCTCCTGCACGCACCGGTCCGCAATAGATGAAATGCTGCGTGGAGTCAACCAATCAAGATGCGGCCAATCAACCAATCAACCAATCAGCGTGTTCATTGCACAAGTCCCACCCCTGAAAGTTCCTGAACTTTGAAAAAGTACCATCTCGCGAGCAGGGACTTTCTGAGGGGGAAATATTTACCCGGAAATTCATTTAGTTCCTGGGGAAAGTTCCTTTGGTGGAAACGCAGCTTAACATACTTACTATTACTATTTCAGCACAAGAAAATAAGTATTCTATGAACTATATGCAAATTTTCTGTATGCATTGAATCCCAGAATAACATACTATATTTGCTCACTGTGCAATGATTAATGAACCAACCGTGAATCATTATTTGATTGAACTGGGAAAGGTATTTTCTTAAACTAAATTTAACTAACATGATAATCGGATGTTTCTCACATGCATCGTGATGAGGTCATGTGGCAACAATGTAGCATGTTTGAAACATTACTTGTATTATATTGTTTCAATTACTTTTTTAAAAGTTTAATAATGGTTACATCATTTAAATGTTTTATTTACTATTATTAAAAATAGCAATCAGACTACAGTGTATACTGCATACTATTCAGTAAGCAATAAGCTAGTATATTATTGCGAACACAGCCTAAATCAGGGTTAGGAGAGGATGGCAAGAGGTGTAGGGTCAGTCTCACAAAAAACATGTCCTCCCAGTCATACTTTATCACAAAACCTAAACAATTGTGTAAAATGATACTGAAAATTAAGAATATTTGTAGAATGTTTCAGTATTGTATTATTGTTAAATAAAACTAAAACTATAAAACAAGTTGAAATATAAATAGATGAAAAAATGTAAATTAAAATCTTAAATAAAAATAAAGCTAAATAGAAATATTAATGGCAATGGCATCAATCTAATTAAAATAAAATAAAATAATTAAAACTTGAACTAAAATTATAAAGGAAAACTGAAAATATAAACATAAAATGTAATTCAAAATATCAATAAGTACTATATATTTAGTCTATATTACTATAATATACTATATTTTATTTAGCTAAAATAGCACTGGGGTCGTTGTACTAATGCAATGAGATTCATCATGCACAGATGTAATTATTCATTTAAATCAGCATAAATGAAAGGCACCACAACCAATATAATAAATATTTTACAATTAATACAAAACATCAATTTGAGACTGGAATGAAACTAATCATATGTGTTTTTGAGATTAACATGTATTTACATTTACATGTACATTACATTTACATTCATTCATGTACACAACATGATCTGATCTTTACCAGACACCTGTGGGGGTTTCACAATTGCTGACGGTGACCATGCAGACTTCATGTCCACAAGATCCACAAAAATGGCAACATTGATGTTTAGGAGTTTTGCTGTTTTTTTTTGTTTTTTTTGTACAAGTGTAACGGAGGCCAGCTAGTAGTCGCTGTGTGACCTCCTCTGTCTGAAAACCTCACTCCTCTGATCTCAATAGGCGCTCTAGCAACAGACGCTAGAGGTGTCACGCCGGAGACCCGGGTTCGAGGCCCAGAGCGGGGCGAGTAAGACCCGGGTTCGAGGCCCAGAGCTGGGCGAGTAAGACCCGGGTTTGAGGCCCAGAGCGTGGCGAGTAGGACCCGGGTTCGAGGCCCAGAGCGTGGCGAGTAAGACCCGGGTTCGAGGCCCAGAGCTGGGCGAGTAAGACCCGGGTTCGAGGCCCAGAGCGTGGCGAGTAGGACCCGGGTTCGAGGCCCAGAGCGGGGCGAGTAAGACCCGGGTTCGAGGCCCAGAGCTGGGTGAGTAAGACCCGGGTTCGAGGCCCAGAGCGTGGCGAGTAGGACCCGGGTTCGAGGCCCAGAGCGTGGCGAGTAAGACCCGGGTTCGAGGCCCAGAGCGGGGCGAGTAAGACCCAGGTTCGAGGCCCAGAGCGGGGCGAGTAAGGCCCAGAGCGGGGCGAGTAAGACCCGGGTTCGAGGCCCAGAGCGGGGCTAGTAGGACTCAGGTTTGAGGCCCAGAGCGGGGCGAGTAAGACCCGGGTTCGAGGCCCAGAGCGGGGAAAGTAGGACCCGGGTTCGAGGCGCAGAGCGGGGAGAGTAGGACCTGGGTTTGAGGCCCAGAGCAGGGCGAGTAGGACCCGGGTTCGAGGCCCAGAGCGGGGCAAGTAGGACTCGGGTTTGAGGCCCAGAGCGGGGCGAGTAAGACCCGGGTTCGAGGCCCAGAGCGTGGCGAGTAGGACCCGGGTTCGAGGCCCAGAGCGTGGCGAGTAAGACCCGGGTTCGAGGCCCAGAGCGGGGCGAGTAAGACCCAGGTTCGAGGCCCAGAGCGGGGCGAGTAAGACCCGGGTTCGAGGCCCAGAGCGGGGCTAGTAGGACTCGGGTTTGAGGCCCAGAGCGGGGCGAGTAAGACCCGGGTTCGAGGCCCAGAGCGGGGAGAGTAGGACCTGGGTTTGAGGCCCAGGGCGGGGCGAGTAGGACACGGGTTTGAGGCCCAGAGCAGGGCGAGTAGGACCCGGGTTCGAGGCCCAGAGCGGGGCAAGTAGGACTCGGTTTCGAGGCGAGTAAGAGCGGGGTGAGTAAGACCCGGGTTCGAGGCCCAGAGCGGGGCGAGTAGAACCCGGGTTTGAGGCCCAGGACGGGGCGAGTAGGACACGGGTTTGAGGCCCAGAGCGGGGCGAGTAGGACCCGGGTGGAGGGGTTACACATGTGAGCAGGAGAAAGATTGTGGAGAAGTACAGCATATGGAGAGGGAGAGAGACTAGCTGTGCTTAATCTAGCACATGAACAAGCACAGCTGGATTCTGAGTGTGTTTGAGAGAGAAATAAACACAGGAAAACTCATCCGGATACAGAAGGCATGAAATAAAGCAGCTCACACCTCAGACACCATCTTGTGTTTCTGTGTTTGTACCCTATTATATCTCCAGCCTTCGGCACAGAAACAGGTCGCTGGGGTTTTGCATACATTGTATTAATGTTTTAATAGACATTAAAAGAAAAATAATATGTGTGTGTATTAAACATGTGCACTTACTTTCTTGAGGGGAACTGGTCACTTAGTGATTGCTGTGTTGCGCGTAAGTAGCTCTGCCTCCGTGCGGTGCTTTTCGGTGAAGGTTTGGGACTCATATCGGAGTCGTCGCTATCCTCAAGGTCGGCCATGGCTTTCACGTAACTGCCGCTACGCATCCGTCTACAGGGGATCTCACCCATGGGAATGCTTCTGCCCAGAGTCCCAGTCCACTCGGTGGAGGGCATCTGGACAAACACCAGAGAACACCATCAGACAAACATTTTTGTTGTTTTTGTTATTGAGAGGAAAGCGTGCAGCACATATATACATATTCATCTTAATGCTGCTTCCAGCATTAGGATGTTCACTAACAGTTCACCATCGCAAAGGTATATCTTCTTTTTACCCCTAAGCAAATAAACATTGCCATGAGCATATCAGGGCATTTAAACATTTGCAGTATATACTTTGGGTTTGACACACCTTATCTAATGACACTCTACCGCTCCCTTGTCTACTGAGGTTTGATACCACCACAGTAAACACAATAAAGGTCCTTGCACACTGAGTCAGAAATACTCATCCGACATTTACGCACGTTAAAAAATAATCACGACCTCATGTTATGTCAATCACGCTTACATACTGCCCCATTTGAACGCCAGAGGGCGCTCTCATGCAAACACGATAAATATGCCCCGCCACAGAAGTACAATAATGCGCATCATTCCAGGAAATCCCTATTGCTGTAGCTGAATAAACAGAAGATTGAAACGCTTTGATTAAACATGACTTATAAACACACAACTGCCTTATTCTGTGTAAGAAGGCACATCATCTCACAGAAGGAGGAGCTCAGCTGTCGTTATGAAGTGAGTTTGGAGTAAATGCATGTTATTAAATGTTGTCTGTTGTTGGACAAGAGGTTCATAAATGCTTCTCATGTTTTGGAAAGATGTTTGACGCGTGTTGTTTTTTCAAATGCACGTTATAAGTGACTCAAACTCACAGTGCTTTCAGATGGAGCAGCGTTTACAGAGCCGTACATCACTGACAAGCTGCGCATAAAAAATAAACGCAGCCTTCGAGAATTAAAAAAATCCATAAGCCATCTCGATTTAAGTGCGTTTACATGTAAAGTGCGATTAATGGTTCAGCCCTACTTTCATCCGTCATAAAAAAAATCAGATCGGGTTAGATTTTCAGCGTTTTATGCAAGCATTTTGAGAGGTGTTTTGACACTTCAGAGACACCGAATGACGAATACGAAAAAATGCATATAAAAAATTCGGACCTTAACTGTGTTTAATTCATGCACTCACCCTCCCTCGCACCTGCAGTAAGTGGCAGCCCAGATCCTGCTGGACGGACTTGGACTTCAGGAGGGTTCGATCCAGCGTGGCGGATCCCTTGTGGCACATTTGCCTGGAGGGTCCTAACGTAAGCGTGGACCAGGGTCCCGATTTACTAAAGTTCCCATCAAAAACCGGCCCTCTCCCTCCTCCTCCGACTCCACTGCCACCAACACCTCCAGGTCCCGGGAGTGCCGGGAGCCCCTGGTGCTTGAGGTCACTGTTACTCTTTGAAGATTTCAGCGTGTGCTCGCTGATGGTGCTGTAGCCCTGCATGAAGTACCTGGACGCCACTTGGCCCTCCGGCCCCGGCCCCGGTCCCGATCCCACCCCTTGCCGGCCCAAAGTCATCATAGCCATGGGGTTTCTATAGTTACTTATATCGCTGTCCAAATCGTCAGAACTCCAGTATCCGGACATATTGGATCGAGGCCTCCGTTTGGCCGTCCCTTCGCTCTTCGCCCGGTCTTTGCTTTTACTCCGATGATGTTTGTCATCGCTGCCTGATGATCTGCTGTTGCGACCGTTCATGTTACCCTTGATGGCGGAGTTTTCCAGCGACTGAGATTTAGCGAAAAGTTTCTGGACGGAGTGAACTAAATAGCGTATTTTTCCTGGACTGTCCGTGCGCTGCTGTTGTTGCTGTTTCGTGGCTGTCACGGCGGTGCTGCGATGGTACTGTAACGTGCTGAAGCCGTCCTGTTGTCCCGGAAGCTGTTTCTCAAACTGGTCCAGGAGGTTGGGTGGCAACCGGTTCATCTTTCCGGCCCCTAAACGCCAAAAGAGAAAGAGAGTCGATAATCAGGAAGAACTCTATTCACAATGATCATAATCAGGGTTTGAAATTAACACCCATCAAATGCGGGTAAAAATCAACCGTGGCGAGTAATGCTGTCAAATCACTAGCCAATTTCGTGTGTTACTTATTACGTTTACTCACTTTGCTGGGGATGTTCATGTAAGCGAAATCTGCGCAGATTTAGCGCAAATAGGCCTACTCAACTCGTGAGTCATCATGATATATTAAATACAGTGAGTTGCGTAGAATCTGCTCGTATCTAGCTTACTTGAACATTCACGTCACTACACAAAAAATAACAGTGCGCTTGTTCAGTTGCATTGAAGCAATAGCGAATATCAAAAAGCATTTGGTTAACAGAAAATACACAGTTATTTTCCAACATCCTAAATTTTTTTTATGTTCTTTGTCCTGTATTGATCTGTCCGCCTAAAACACATTTTTAGTGAAAAGGATGAGGATGACAGAGGAAGTGAGGAGATGGCTGGATGACAGAATTTTGTTTAAATAAGAAATGAATGTATGAAATCTAAATTATATATATATATATATATATATATATATATATATATATACACTGTGATATAGTTAATCTGATTTATTTCTTCTTAAGTTCTGAATGGCCGGTAACCTAAATATTTAAAAGCCAAATTGGCCGTTGAGTGAAAAAGTTAATTTCATCCCTGATCATAATCAACGTAATCACGTATGTGTAACCCTTTCGGTTCTACTCGCCCCGCTCGGAGCGGGAATCGAACCAGCGTCTCTGGTATGGGAGGTGGGCACGCTAACAAGGATGCTAAAGACTGTAGTCAGTCGCTAGTGCGCCTCTTGAGATCAGGAGAGTGAGGTTTACATGCATAGCTTTCACTAGCTGGTGTCCATTACATATTACATGAGTAAAGTCTTAATGAAAAGAAGTCATGTAGAAGACAATTTTGGGTAACACTTTACAATAAGGTTCATTAGTTAACTACCTTAGTTAACATGAACTAAGAATGAACAATACTTCTTCAACATTTATTAATCTTAGTTAATATTAATTTCAACATTTACAAATACATCATTAAAATCAATGGTTGAATTTGTTAACATTAGTTAATGCACTACAAAATGTGCACTACAATGTGCACTAATGCACAAAATGTGCACTAATGCACTACAAAATGTAACAAATGTGTCGCTCATTGTTAGTTCATTTTAGTTAATAAATTAACTAATGTTAACTTAAGAACCTTATTGTACAGTGTTACCCAATTTTGTTCCTCAGATCAATTTCTCAACTTGGAGAAAGTTATTCGCCAACCAGCACTTAACCTCAGTTAAACATTTGTGCAGGGACTGACAGGCACATTTATGCCCATGCTTCAGTGGTAAATTAATTTAAGAATCATCCGCATACAGATGATAGTGAATCCCAAATTTCTCAAAAATAGAACCTAGATGGAGCATATAAAGGGAAAATAAAATTGGTCCCAAGATAGAACCCTGAGGAACCCCCCACACAAGAGGGGTAACAGTAGAAGAATAATGCCCTAAACTGACTGAAAGACAATTTCCAACACAATTTCTTACCCGATATAGTTGCGGATCCGCTGGTGATCATGGCGGTCCGTCCCACTCCGAGACCCATTCCCATGGACATAGACGTCCCCAGCGTCCCTGTGCTGATTCCCCCGATACTGTCGGCCGCCGAGTGACCGAACTCCCCCTGATCAAAGTGCGAGTTGTAGTGGATCCGGGGGAAGGTGCTGCTGGAGGACAGCTGGTTGTTGAGGGGCATCAGGCAGTCGGGCGGAAGACCTCCCGGGCCGGGCGACGGGGAGAAGTGGTGCGGGTCCAGGGTCCCGTAGTGGTCCATGGCTGCCGGTACGTGGAACGGGGTGCGAGACAGGGTGGAGGAGGCAGACGGGGGGTACAGGGGCTCCCGGTGACAGGGGGAACGGGGCGGCTCGCAGTTGGACGGGTGACGGGTGCGCTGGGGGGTGTAGCCCTTCATGGCAAAATGGGGCGATGCCCCCCCACCCTAGATGAGGAGCATGAGCCCATTGGGAAGAAACAGAAACCCTGGAGAAAAGCAGATGAGAAAGAATCAGAATATACACTGTAAAAGATGATTTTTCAAGGTTCTGAATCAAACAAGCATTATTGGAGTTCGTTTTATGTGATTTCAGTTTTTCTATAATTATTTGTGAAATTGACTAGCATTATGAATGAAAATTATTCCAAAGTAAATCTTACACCATTTTTTATCAGAGTTTGTGGTTGTTGTGTGTTAATCATTTATGAGTACTACAAATAGTGATGCTTTGCAAACATTACTTGTCTTTTGTGATAGACTGGCATGTCTACTGGCACGTGACAGGAATTTACATGAACGAAACCAATAATCTACTCATGCACTGTGCTTAGCCACAATGCAAATAGTGACATTAATGACATGGCGTGAAGGCCAAGTATGGTAACCCCTACTCAGAATTTGTCCTCTGCATTTAACCCATCCAAGTTAGTGCACACAGATTCGTAGTGATACGCTGCAAACCGTTAACACACACACACCCGGAGCCATTTTAGCTCCCAGGAAGCGATTGCGGGTTAGGTGACTTTCTCAAGAAAAAATTTCCTGTCTGTTTTAAGAATCGAACCCACAACATTCGGGATACCAGTCTGACTCTCTAACCATTAGCCTACGACTGCCCTAGTCTCAGCCTCAGATGCCTCAACGTCTGAGGGATATGGCACACTTAACTGGAAACACTTCAGGAGTTTTGAAGTCGTCATCTGATTGATTGAATTGTACAGGATTTCCGGGAGATGTGTGTGTCACGTTCTTTAACGGTTCACCTGGAAACAAAGATGCCATGATGCCAAACCCCCTCATGGAAGAAGAACGTTGTCATGTTTACAACTGTGACAATGAGCATTTATCAGGATCAACTAAATATTGGCTTTCCAAAAGTATGTGAAGTTCACGGCCTAGACTCTTTATAATACGTTCAAGAGTTTTACACACCGGTCTGTTATTGTAGGGACACCGACATTACATTTTCACGCCCCTAAACATGACATGAAACAAAACAAACTGTGATTGTTTGCTTTACATGTCAGTCAGATGGTCCTTGGCCAATGAAAGCTGCTATGGAGTCCAGACCTTCTGCCATCAGTCTGGAGGTCTGACGCAAGACTACGACTGCCCCAACTCTAGCTCCTTACCATAACCTTACCCAACACAACTAAGTGCCTAACCTGAACCTTTACCCTAAACCGACCCTTAACCTAATTATAACCTTATCCCTAAAGCCAAGCCTTGACCCTCAAACAGGCCTTTAAGGTGGTGTCAGAAAGTGATGACCAGCCATAATGTCGCCATTTTACTCTCTTTGTCCTCCATCCGAAGGTCTAAAACTCAAATTGGTCCTTACAAAGATAGTTGTCCAAACACACACACACACACACACACACACACACACACACACACACACACACACACACACACCCCATTAAGTCACTCCTTCCTGTAGTTTTTCTCTTCCTTTTGACCATCAGAATGATTGTGGTATAACACGTGACACAATTTTTCTTAAACCCATCTCTCTCTCTCATCACATGCCAGAATTGTGCTCACAGATGGGCTTCATGGAGGTAAATCGGATTGAATCGGTTGATTGCCCAGACCGTCTGCGCCGTGGCGCCACTCCTGCAAAACCTGCCTTCAGGAGACGAGCTTTAAGCTTTACAGGGATCAAAATCCTGCCTCAGTATAGATGTGAAAGAGCAGCCAGGGAAGGCAAACGGCACAGACGGCAGGAGACACAAGTGAGAGACACAGAAAAACAAAGAGTTAAGTGGACAGACGTGACAGTTGAAGCAGAGCCACCCATCAGCGGGACACACACACACAAAGCAATATGTTTCCAGTGAGATTTCAGCTGAACTGAGAACAAAACACAGGAGCCACAGATGAAGGCAGGTGATGGAACAGCAGAGAAAAGGTCGTTAAATCTCAGAAGACGACAAAAAGAGCATAACATGCTGTTTTCTGTAAAACATGCACGCTTACATTGCAAAAAACATGGTCTTAATCTTTTTAAACATGTAAAAATATCCAAATGTAAAATAAAAAAAAGCATGAAACTGAAGCATGAAGTTGCGCAAGTCTTTTGTCCCTATTGTGATGTATATCTGAGTGAAACGCTTCTGGAACAAGAACAAATGTGGGCGGGGCTTGATTTTGTCTGTGAGGAATTGATTGGATGATTGTGGTTTGCTATTGGTGGATCTCATGTGAGTGACAGGTTGCCCCGCCCTCGTCATCAGAGAAGAGAAGAGATGCTGCAAGAGGAAGTTATTCTGATTTAAGATTACCAGGAACATAAATTTAAAACAATAATGATGTGCACTGATAAATCATTTATAATAAGTACTGCAATATTCCATAAACATTTAGATTTCATGATGACTTTAACAATGCAGATATTAGTCTAATATAGCCACATGCAGCCATTATCAGACTCCAGGTAGATTTGGAAAAGTGGAGAAAATGACCGAAATCACTGCTGATGCTGGTTATTTAATGGTCATTATCAACACACAGTTCAACAGCTTAGATGTTTTGTTTAGATACAGCGCCACCTAGAATCAGAACTAGAACCATGTGTCCTCAAAATGACATAGCATTTATTTAACAGCTATAAGCCTTCCCTAAAAATATATCTGCTAAACAATAAATTATTAAATTTTTCTTTTGATATTTTTTTTTTGTCATAACCATCTCAAGATGATACAATCCAATTCTAATAGTGTATCTCACATAACTTCCAAAAATTAAAAGAAGATTGATTTGCAAAAGTGATAATAATGGTTTTGATAGAAGAATAATGTGCAAATATGTCCAAATGTAAAAAATAATGTCCAAAATTCTTTAAGCAAAATATAATTTCCTGTTTCTTTTCATTTGTTTTTGCAGTGAAATATGACCTGTGCATTTGTCTGTATGTGTTTCTGATGTTGTGTTGTTCATCCCATCTGTCTTAAGCCTGAGGATCTGCTCAGACTCTAATAAACATGAATTAGTCGGATGCTGCTGTCAAACACACACACACACACACACACACACACACACACACACACACACACACACACACACACACACACACACACACACACACACCTCTGTTCACTGGAGAATTAAAACAGTCTACACAGATTGTTAGTGTGAATGTTTAACTCTAGTTTACAGGCCATATTTTTCAGACTTGTTGGTCAAGCGTCACCATCTGCTGTGAGGTGTGTTTAGCACAGGTGGGCTCAGATACAACACACACACACACACACACACAGGCTGCTCACTCATTCTGACAGCAGGGGGTGCTAAGAGGCAAAACATGGCGCTGGACCACCTGAAAATTATAACAAAACTCTCCTCGAGGAAGACTCTGACGACGAAGTGAAATCATGTCAGGCTTGCAGTTATAAGCAACTGGTTCCACATTTAAATACAGATACAGTGACCCCAAAGTATTCGCACACTTAAGTCATATTCCAATGTCTGAATTCCATTTTATTATGTAATAAAATATGAAATTAAATGCCTTTATGTGTGTCTCAAATACAGCAGGACACTTTTCTTCATCATGTTTGAAGTGTCAATGTGTTCAATCAGCTGGTGTTCAACAAAAAGCCATTCTTACACAGATCCTGATCACAGATTGTGCAAATGATCCACACACACACACACACACACGCACACACACACACACACACACACACACACATCATCATCATCATCATCATCTCAATGGATCAATCTGCCAGAGAAAAATCTCAGTCAGACTGAGGAAACCATCTGTTCCCCTCACCCCCCCCCCCCCCCCCCAAACACACACACACACACACACATTCTCTCTCACACCTTTTTCTCACTTTCTATCACTCTCTTTCCCCCCAGACTCCATCCCATCTACCCATCTATAAGAGACAAGAACATAAAGACGCCATCATCACACAAAAAATCTGACACACACACACACACACACACACACACACACACACACACAGACACACACACACAGACACACACACACACACACACACACACACACAGACACACACACACACACACACGCAGACACACACACACACAGACACACACACACCAGGGGCGTAGCCAGAATTTTATTTTTGGGGGGGCCAATCTTAAAATGAGGGGGCAACTTATATATATATATATATATATATATATATATATATATATATATATATATATATATATATATATATATATAGCCTATAGCTCGGCGATTATTATCTTTAACATGAAGTAGCCTACAAGGGCGATTATAAACTGTCAATCATGTCATCTTACTCAGCAAATATATGAACAGTTTGGTTCCAAAACGCGATAAACGTTAAATATATAGCCCTGTATATATTTATAGGTCTATATATATATATATATTTAGTTCCCGCAAAAATCTGTATTGTAGGCTATCTGGTCGGTGTTGAAAAGTCCATTTTTAATTTTACGTAAAATGCGATATCCGATATTACGTAAACCGTAACGGCGGCGCTTTGAATAAACCCGGCATCCTAGTTTTCCTTCTACTTTGTGATCCACAAAAAATTAAATAAAATAAATAAATAATAATAATTTTGACGGCACTGGTGACCCTATGGTGGTTTCTGCGGTGGGGAAGAAAAAGCCATCGAAATCTAATAATTTAGGCTATTTGAGGAGATTAAGAAGATGAGGCACGCGGGAGGAGGAAAAATCTCGACTGTTGCTTGTTCTCACACGACAGCATCAAACTTCTGTCACGCTGACACTTTGACCCCAGGGGATCTTTTGAAAAACTTTCAATTGTTTTACTCAAAGTCAACGAAAACCAAGCAGGACCAAGCCATTTTACAGCTGATCGCCGTAAAAAAAAAAAAAAAAAAAGTTCAGGAGGTAGGCTATTTCTTAGCGATGGTGATTTAATGTCGGCTATTTTTAGTCCAGTGCCTGTAAGTTCCTATATAAGATTAGTATTGACCAAATTCAGAGGCTGTCATATGTGGATCAACTTACTTTGTTGTGTATTTCAACAGTTAAAATATGAAAAATAATTTTTATTTCATTTTGGGGAAAAAAGTGTCATGAATTTATTGCATTTTGAGGGGAAACTAATCCTTTATTATATTTTATAATATTTGAAAACAAAATATGGATTTTAAATTATATGTTATAACCTAAATAGCCTATGTGTGAAAGAAAATAGTGGTTTTCATCTTTCCACTCTCTTGGTAAAGAAAACACATTAGCCTATTACTCAAAATAATCACAATTTATCGCGTTTTGAAACCAAACTCTTCATATAGCCTACAACAGATATAGGCTATACAGGAAATGTGGTCATCACTGGTTGTAAAGGCGGTTCATCAATTGCAAACAAGTCATTGCGCATTGTGCCGATCTGAGTCGAAGTCTCACCGCTATTCCTGTGATGAAATTATGTGCGTTTCTGTCTCCTAGCCGCTTCACTCGCTGTCGTCTTGTAGTAAGCTGAAGCAAACTCAGATGTAGATGGCTTATTTTCTCCTTCTCGCTCATCTTTTCGTGTGTAATATTGTACTTTGCACAACGCTGCCATTCACCGCATGAACTCTCACGCGAAGATGATAGCATACGCACAACACGTCAAATCAAGTTTGAAAACAGACGCATTTTACCGCGCAGTATTTTGATTGGTCAATCTATCAATTAGACTAACACATCAACAATTACTTATTTTTATTATTTTATTTTAAGCAATCAGAAATCTGAGGGGGCCGGACATGTAAATGAGGGGGCCTAGGCCCACCCAGGCCCCCTCGTGGCTACGCCACTGACACACACACACACACACACACACACAGACAAATTTCTTTCTTCTGTTGAACATAAAAAGACAAAGATATTTTGAAGAATATTTGTAACCAGACAGTTGATGGTCCGCATTGACTTCCATAGTATTTTATGGTGTCCATCAACTGTCTGGTTACCAACATTCTTCAAAATATCTTCTTTTGTGTTCAACAGAAGACAGATAATTCATTCAGGTTTGGGACAACTTGAGGGTGAGTAAATGATGACAGAATTTTTTATTTTTGAGTGAACTAATCCCTTTAAGGCACTATGATTCACAGCATCCAGGGAGGCAAGAAGACAGGAGGGAGCTTGCTAATATACTACATCCCCATAGACAAGAATTGGCAAGAAAGTTTCTTCCTTGCATTAAATGAAAAGCAAAACTTATTTCTAAATTAGAACATTAGCTTCTTTAATTTTTGTTTCAAATAATGAATGTGTAAGCTAAAATGTAATGTGTCATCAATTATGATGCCAAGGTATTTATACTCCGACACTAATGTGATCAAATCCCTTCGCAAAGTTCGAAGAGCACTGGAACTATCTCAAGAGGTTCTAGAATTTGATAACCACATAAATTAGATTTTTATCAACATTTAAAACTAACTTTAAAGTATAAAACCTTGCTTGAATAACATCAAAAGCAGATTATAAATCACTCAGAGCTTGTTGTTTTGTAGGAGCAGAGCAATATATGGTGAAACCTTGCATTTTCAATAATAATGTCAAGACAATTTATATGTATATAGTGAATAATGATTGCCCCAGTACAGATCCTTGGGGGACTCCCTTAACCATTTCATTGGGTCTGATAGACATATAGATAGAAAGAGATAGAACGACAGAACGATAGATAGATAGATAGATAGAACGACAGAACGATAGATAGAACGATAGATAGATAGATAGATAGATAGATAGATAGATAGATAGAACGACAGAACGATAGATAGATAGATAGATAGATAGATAGATAGATAGATAGATAGATAGATAGATAGAACGACAGAACGATAGATAGATAGATAGACAAAACGATAGATAGATAGATAGATAGATAGATAGATAGATAGATAGATAGATAGAACGACAGATAGATAGATAGATAGATAGATAGATAGATAGATAGAACGACAGAACGATAGATAGATAGATAGATAGATAGATAGATAGATAGATAGATAGAACGACAGAACGATAGATAGATAGATAGATAGATAGATAGATAGATAGATAGATAGATAGATAGATAGAACGACAGAACGATAGAACGATAGATAGATAGATAGATAGATAGATAGATAGATAGATAGATAGATAGATAGAACGACAGATAGATAGATAGATAGATAGATAGATAGATAGATAGAACGACAGAACGATAGATAGATAGATAGATAGATAGATAGATAGATAGATAGATAGATAGATAGATAGATAGATAGATAGATAGATAGATAGATAGATAGATAGAGTGGTATCAGTGTGTCCCTGAGAAGGTCTCATAATAACCTTGTCCTCATTACATTTTGCAATTCTGCTTTTTGCCCTATTTCCACAGCTCCAAATATATATTCTCTCTCTTACACACACACACACACACACACACACACACACACACACACACACACACACACACACACACACACACACACAGGCACATGTGTCCTAACCGGGCGAGACACAACATGCTCACAGCCACATCTGCTCTGTCCGTAATGAAAGACAAACACTCACAGCGCATCAGAACAGGACTGATGTTTCACACACATCTATATTTACACGTACAAGTGAGAACAACACGAGCTGAAGTAATTGGCCAGAGCGACGCCACTGAAATTAGAAGCAGAGTGACAATCACCTGTTCTGGGGCTCGTTGCGATCGCGGCTGGTTAAGACAAGAACTCATTAACACGGAGAGATTTGATCACTAATCGCATTGCGCCTGGTAAGAAGACGGTGTCAGAGACGGTCAAATGTGTTATTAGCTCATTATCTACTTCAACTGAAGCATTTCTCGCATGTGTGCTGGTCTCCTAATTAGGGATGGGAATTGATAAGAATTTAACGATTCCGATTCCATTATCGATATTGCTTATCGATCCGATTCCTTATCGATTCTCTTATCGATTCTTATTGGGTGAGGGAATAAGTACAAATTTGTTTGTATTAACTCGCTTTAATATCTGATCAGAAGACACAGCACAGAGTATACACAAATTATGTGTAGCAACCTCAGAACAAACCTAAAAGTAGGTGAGCTACTTCTCAAAGTAAAGTCCAGGGACCTATAGCCTAGGGCAGTGTTTCTCAACCTGTGTGCCTTGAAAGATTATCAAGAAGAGTGCCTTAGGATTAGGAAATTGACAATTTTCACATTCATTGGTCCAGACAAAAAAATAAATAAAACGGCCATTTACAGTATGTGCCATAAAAACTAAAAACACAGACTGAAAACAGTTTAGGAAGAGCTTGTGTCTTTTGGAATATTAACAGTGCTCATTTGGATTAGGCTATTGAGTTACTAAAACAATCTTTGTCAAATAATACACGGGTTTTCTTCACATTTTGAACGTTTTTGTTTCCATTTGTTTAATTTCAAGATCTGATGTGACTTATCCATTGTTGTTTTTACAGCTACAAAGCTGGGAGCACTAAATGATATTCAGTCACATTATACACGCTTTTAACATTAAATAAAGCACAAAAATAGTACCTGATATTATCATTGCCACACTTTGAGATTGTTGTTCCAGCGCGACGTCGCAGTAAAATAGGATCCGTTTCAAATAGAATCGTCGCGTGTCGCGGCTGGTTAAACTTTGATTAACATGGAAAATGATACTTTTTATCGCGTGTAAAAAGTGTATCGCGTGTTTTATCGCGTGATACTTTTTATCGCGTGTCGCATGTAGTTAGGACGCGGTCAGAGCGCTTCTGCCTCGATGCCATGTTTGCTCATAGTGTTTGCTACGTTCTGAACCAAAACAACGCAGCACGTGTGTGACGTCGTGTCACATTTGAACGAGCGGAACCGATAAGCGGAATCGTTAAGCAGGCATGCTAACGGTTCCAAGGAATCGATTCACTGGGCACCGGTTCTGAAGAAGAACCGGTTCTCGGTTCCCATCCCTACTCCTAATAAGACTGACTCCTTTTCCTTTCTATAATCTTCTGCCCGTGGATTTAAGATGATTAATCTCATGTCAACGGGAAGAAGAATATAGAAAGGAACATAGAAATTATAGAAAATATGGAAATTGTGGCCAGGCGTCTGAAGTTCTTTGGTCCCCACTTTTTTTTCTCTTTTAATGTTGGAACAAAATGTCAAAATCAGCATGAAATCCTTTAATTCCAGCATGTTTGCTGTGAGCATGAGGCATATCTCTGCGTGTGTGTGTGTGTGTGTGTGTGTGTGTTTGCTACCTTTTAACCATCCTTCCCTCGCACTTTGTAACATATCTTTCCCTTGTGGGTCAAAATGACCCGAAGCCCTAAAATTACACTTAAATATATATATATATTGTCCAGAAAGCTTATTTCATTTAATTTTGATTATATATTAAAAACAAAAAAGAAATCTAATGCAATTTTTTGCAAGATTTTTTGTTATTTTTTATTTTATTTACTTTTAAATTACTATATTTTATCAATAAATAATACATAGGCTAATTCATAATTTAAGCACATTCTACACATTCTTTCAACTTAAATTCAAAATAACTCACAATTTCATGCACAACCCTTTTAATTCAGCTCAAAATATCTTACATTGGGTGTGTTTGCCTGGTAATACCAAACTCTGCTACTTCGCTTTGCTTCGTAGACAGAGTCTGGCATGGCATAATTGAAAAGCGTTTTCTTTCTCGCGGGGGGAGGGGGGGAGGGGCGCTTGTTTGAAGTTTAAAATCATTGGTTACCCGTAAGCCAATCACATAACGTTTGGTTATGGCGTGTGTTATGCGCATGCTCAGCCGCATCTAACTTCCACTGTAAACACATGTATGATGCGAAAACAAAACCATCGAGCGAAATACCGGAGTGAACATGGCTGTGAACGACTTTTGCAGATTATGTGAAGTAAATCTACGCATCCACGGTACAATCAGTGTCTACGTCACGGCTCTCAGCCCACCCTCTGTTCGTTGATTGGCCGGCTGTTTTCAGGCCGGAGGAAAACGGAAAGCTATGACGCTGTCTCAGACTGAGTACAGAACATAGACAGTATAAGAAGTGGACAGAGCCATCTCATTGGATCTATACTGAGACAAGTGAAGCCCATTTTTAGCGATTTCTTAGCACTTCCTTTCCTGACGCGCAGACTCAAACCGAGCAAAGCGTTACACGGACCACGTGAGCAACCCGTCTGTCTTCTAGTGGCTGTGCCAAGAGAAATCTGAATCATTCCCTTCCGAATCTTGCAGAGACGGAGAGTGTGAGTAGGAGCTGTACATGAGCTAGGAGCAGGAGCAACTTTTGCTAAGTATTCTGATTTAATTATATTGTCATTTTGCCTCCACGTCCCCCCGATTGCCCGCGAGCTTCTCCTCCCGTCCATACGGTAATCTCTCTACTGTGCGACAGAGAGTCGCGTGGTTATGACGCAATCGTTAGCCTACTTTTACAAAAACGGCTTCTACGGGGCCATAACATAAGCTACAAGGTAATGGAGCATTTTATACATTGTCGTGTTTCTTTAGAAATAAATAATGGACAAATGCAGTCTTCAAACGCCTCAGATGTAAAGTTATTCGCTGTCAAAGTGACGCCAAAATGAATGGGAGTCAATGGGATGCTAACTGCAGGTGAAGTTCTGCTACAAGATGGTGGCACGCGGCCGGCTTCAACTTCCGGTCGACTTCCTTCCCGCCTGGTACAGAAGCGACATGAAATTGAGCGGAAGTGCGAAGTTTGACGTAGTCAGGCTAGTGTTTGCCGACCTCTTGTGGAAAAAAAAAATATATATCATGATATTTCATGACTCTTGCCACTAGATGGCCTTATAGCTCTATGGAGCAAATGAGCTGTTCCACTGGGTCCTAAAGTCAATTTCTCTTAAGTATGCATTCAGATACACATGTAGACATTATAAATTAATTTTTGGGTAAAGTTTTAGCATTTTTAGTTAGAATTTTGAGCATTTTTATGTTTTTCGATGTGTACTGAAGCATTCCTCACATTCCATTCATTCCTGAGGGGGTCAAATTGACCCGCGAGTGAAGGATTTGTCACTTTTTTTTCACACAAAACTCCTTGAATCCATAAAAAAAATATTTTTCGTGTGTATTTGTGGTTCAAGTGAGACAAAAGTCCTCGTTCATCCTCTGATGAACACTCAATTTTTAAACATTTTTAAAAAATGAGTTTCAGGTCAAAATGACCCGAGGGAAGGATGTTCAACTAAATATAGTTACAAGTCAATCAAGCAACAGTTTTGCAGCATTAAAAAAACACAGTATTTATTAATATGACATACTGCCCAACACCGTGAAGCTGGCATAAAAAGGTTACCTTTTACAAAATGACAAAAAGCTAATTTATGTCTCAAGTGCTTAACGATGTAATACGATACAAGGTCAAAGCAATTATTTCATTGAGATAATAATGAGCTCTTTCAAAGAGGCCATGTTTGCATAATGTGTTCACTGTGGAAATTAATAAGGAGAATCTGAATTTTAAAGTCAAAATTTACAATTTTAATGCAAACGGTGTGCTATGGAGCGTATGACACCAGCCGAGGACACGACGCAAAGGACAAGCAAAACTTTTTACCCAAAGCACCTTAAGAGTTCACTCATAACAACAGTGATGTATCAGATGATGATACTATGGTATTTTGGTGTGAAATGATGAGTAAAATCATACTTACATTTGTAGGTCATCCTAATTCTGTGCACCAAAACCAGCCGGTGAGATTTTCTGTTGAAACGAAACACATGTGGAGTCATTAGCATATATATGCAAAACTAATACAGATCAGTGTTACATTCATGAGACCGATCTCTCGTTTAGAAATGACTGAACTGTTCTTAAAACAACAGCGGTGCTGTCGTGGGACGGGACGGATGTTTTGTGAACACAGAATCGCTGTCATCAGTCTTTACCTGCTTATCTATGAGCTCACCTTCATGCATATTTAATGCAGCATCACAATGCCTTTAAAGTTTCACAGGGTGAAGTTTCATGACATAAAAACGTTTGCGTCTGAGTAATATGTAGATGTCTGTGTGCTGAAGATTACTCTCTCCCCGCAGAACACCGACACCATCCATATTCATGGGATTATAGTACAAAACACTATTAATAAACATGAAAATCACATACTCTCACTGCAGCGAACAACAGTTGAGGAATCTGTACACTACTGAACTAAAACATGGGGTAAAAACATGTCAAATAAAATGGAAACAGACCTTATACTTTCACATTATACTTCTACTTTCACATTAGCGGTGTTTCTGTGAACAACTCCTCAGTGTTAGTATAATTATATATACAATACCGTTCAAAAGTTTGGGGTCAGTCGGATGTTTTAATGTATATATTTCCAGAAAAGACGCATACAATTTAGTGGTTGTGACAGTAAAGAGATTTATAATGGTATAAAAGATTTATATTTCAATTAAATGCTGTTCTTTTGGATTTTCTATATAACAAAGAAACCTTATAATGTTAAATGTATCAAGGTTTTCACAAAATATTAAGCAACTGTTTTCAAAGTTGTTAATAATCATAAATGTTTCTTGATCAGCAAATCATGAAGACTGGAGTAATGATGCTGGAAATTAATTTAATGTATATATTACAATAGAAAACAGCTATTTTAAATTGCAATAATATTTTACAATTTTAATGTTTTTAACTCTTTTGTGTGTGTGTGTGTGTGTGTGTGTGTGTGTGTGTGTGTGTTTGTGATTGCAGCTGGTCTTACAACATTTCTAATTAATCCATTTAATCATCTCACAGACTTTATGCCAGAGATGCAAAAATGATTCCAGGGTCAATGTGACGATAAGACAATCTCAGGCAAGACATCACACACACACACACACACACACACACACACACACACACACACACACACACACACACACACACACACACACACACACACACACACACACACACTTTCTAGCTTGTGTTAATTGCTGTGTTTTTTCTATTTTTATTCTTTGTTGATTCTGTAATCTACTTCACTGAGACTAGAACGAGCAGGGTTAAAAAGCTCTGTGATTTCATCTTTCTAGAACCTGCTAAACTTTCTTGTGAGCCTCTTCCTAAACACCGGCGCTTCTCAGAGGAAACGCCCTGGTACTAAAGGAAAAACCTTTGCATTTTTAAAATAAAACATTTGCATTTTAATGAGCCACCGTTCCCGTTGAGGACGCCCCCTAAAGGAGTTCACGTTTTAAGATTGTAGTTGATCTGAAAGCGCCGCTCACAAACCTCTGTGTCCTGCTGTGTGTGTGTGTGTGTGTTAGTGGCATGATGGATGATCTCATGTTCACATTACAGAAGGACACGCCTGAACCTGAAGCCCCACGGAGAACATCACAGTCTCTGAGCGGCCAAGGCCAAGCTGTACCACAGCAGCAAGACAAATATACCATTTCTATTTTAATATCATATCCCCTTTAAAGTGGCCTTCTTACGCCCTTTACAAAGTCTTGATGTTGTTTTCAGGCTCTACTAGAACAGGTTTTCCTGCTTGAATGTTGATTATTCTCCTCATATCCTCCATTGTTGCGGCTCCTCTCTTCCCAGTCTGTCAGTAACGCTCTGTTTACTTCCTGTCTCTATGAAGCCCCTCCTTCTGAAAAGCACACTGTGCTCTGATTGGTCGGCTGGATCAGTGTGTTGTGATTGGTTGAGCGCTTCGAGTGTGTTTGTGAAATGTCCCACCCCTTAACATAACCGCCAGTTTAACACACTCCTAACTAACTCAACCAGGCCCCGCCCCTTTATTCTGCATATGAATTATTTAAATGAGGAATATTGTGACGTGTTCGTTCCCGGAAGAAACTCAAGACTACAATGGAGGCGTTTCAGGGAGTTCAGAAACACTGACACTGATATAGAGAATAACTGGAGCTTTTTAATGCCTAAAGAAAGATGAACATGGAAAAAAGCATAAAAGGTCCTCTTTAATATTTATTTTTGCATTAAATTTCTATGCAACCATCAAGTGCTCTAGAGTCTCTGAGCTTTCCACGAACAGCCACAGAATGAATCTTTGAAAGCATCGCAAATTATTTGCATGTACTGTAGTAGTGCATTTGAATATTTCACAACCTGTTAAAATGTCTAATTTATTAAAGCTCAACCGTAGTGCCGTTTGTCTGAGAGCGGCAAGAGAAACGCATTACAGACACTGAGCCACTTTAAAACCACTTGGGCTTCGACTGAGTTCATAGACTCACTTCTTTCTGTGTTTTACTTAGAGAGCAATCTGTCAGAGCTTTACTGAACGTGAAATAAACTGCAAACAATCAGGCAAGTGACTCTAGATGTTTAATGATCTGCCAGACTCACTGACCCTTCAGCGGTTGGCAGCGGATTTAATTGTTTTTTTTCTTTCGGAAAACACTTTATTTCTTTCTTTGAGCAGAATAAATGTAGTATACTGAACGTCTCTGTAACTAATCTCGAGCATTTTGCGATCATCTTCAACTTTGATCAATCAGAAAGTGGATTTCTTTTCAAAATTCTTGAGAAGTTTCCTGCTCCTGAATTCATCCGAGACTTTCGCTGACATGAAAACACTTCAGCTTTCTAAAGCTTCTCCTCCTGACCTCCTCCCACACCTGTCCTGAGCCTAAAAGATTTGAGTTTTGAACTGGTTTTGTCCAATGTCAGATACGGCCAAATTCAACAGCTCTGCAGGGAATAAAACCACCTTTATTCTTCCTGTGGTCTAATAGAGAGCCTAAGTCCCTCCCCTCCGCTTCCGGCCCATGGGACCTTTTGTCGGAAAAAATATGTATGGAAGTCAATGGCGAGAGACAACTTATCTTTTTATTCCGTCTGAACTGTGCCCTGAATTACACATATGATGTTTGTCAATTTAAAAGATAATTATGAAAGTCAAGAAAGTCGCAGTTTGTCATAAAACAGAAGAGTAACATTTAGTTTTATGTGAAAATCGCTCAATGAACTACATCTCTCGTCTCGCACTATGTACGTCACCAATATCGTATGTGTGCAGTCTGGTACAAAACACTCAGGCATGACGGCGTAACGTTACGATTATAACGTAAGACTATAGAAACAGACAGACGTTAGCTTCAGTAAAGTTAGCTTCATTCATTGAGAGAAAAGGTATGACGTCACATGTGCGCCTTTTGGGTTTGTAGTCTCTGTAATTACGTATTTTCACAGTCTTATACCTCAACAGTTTTACATCAAACTGCGACTTTCTTGACTTTAAATGTATCTTTTAAATTGACAAACATCATATGTGTAAATCAGGGCACAATTCAAACGAGATCAAAATATTTGTTGTCTCGCGCCATTGACTACCATACAATATTTTTCCGAAATAAGGTCCCATGGTGGTCAACCGGAAGGGGAGGGACTTAGGCTCTCTATTGACCCTTCGCAGGGAGTTTGATTGACAGGCGATCTGACCAATCATAATCCGCCATCCGCCGAATCCGCAGTCAGGAGAGTTAGTAGATTAACATTGGAGGATTTGAACTTGAAAAGCAGAGTGTACTGACGTCTTTCCGCGGTTAAAACAACATTCCTTCTGATGTTCATTCATGTTTATTTGATGCTATAAATGAACTAGAAGGAAGAGATGATCGGCTGAGCGATCTGTCAGACACATTAAAGAGCCACAAAACCGTATTTATTGTTTAAATTTCTTTAAAAAATGACCAAATTTGAAAGGTGAGACTTCATATCAAAAGTAAGCTGGTCTGTCCTGTGTGTCAGTGTGTTGTCAGTGTCCTCTCTGCTCCGTGATGTGTGTTTCACTGTGTGAGAACATGATGTGTGTGTGAAAGAGGCGTGGCTTGTCGGACATAGCAACAGTAACTAAAGGGGGCGGGTCTTTGCGAACGGACAATTATCATGAAACTGTCAGCAAATCACCATCTCTAAACCCGCTTATATCTGCAGATCCGAGCTGATTATATCTGAGCTTCTCTTGGTTTAACTAGTTCTGTTTGGTCAGTTGGACGGGTTTTCTGCACGCTTGGACTCTTTCAAACACCTCAGACCTACACAAGTCGCTTCGTTCTCAAGAAGATTTTTTGGTTACACTTTATTTTAAGGTGTCATTGTTACAAAATTATTAAATCAAGATACATTTACTGGAGAAGCAAGATGACACAACATATTATGTTTTTTTATTTTTTTATTAAAAATGTATCAAAATTAAGAGAGTTTAAGCCTAAAACAAGAAAAAAAGAGGTCAGAAAAATAAACCTCATTTAAAGCAAAAACTTCAACTTTTCAAGCCCCAATGGCACATATTTTTCTTGCTTTAAGATTAAATTCACTTAATTTTGATACATTTTTTATTAGAAATGAAGACTTCTAATGTGCTTCTCAAGTAAACGTTTCTTGATATCAGAATGTTTAGATGTTCGTACTGGAAACCAAGACTGGGGAATAAATCCACTTTTCGCAGTGATTAGTTTCTGTGCTCTGCAGAAGAAAGAAAATATGGAATATGAACCGAGTAAATTATGACAGAATGTTTCTTTTTGCAAGAATTTAGAAAAATGTTGTACGGCATCCAGCCTTTCTCTCACATCGCATTCAATCAAACATGCAAACTCAAAACTCGTGTCAAAATTGTATTTTCTGTGGTGCTGTAGATTCAACAGCAGTGAATAGAAACAATGGCAGATTATTTCAGAATATCATATAATTTAAAAAATAATAATAATTAAGAACCAGCTCTCTATTCCCAGCCCTGTGATCGAGGGTCAAACCACTGTCAGGTGCAAAAAAAAAAAAAAAATTTTTATCTTAAATGATCAGGCGACCTCCATTCTCCACACCTGTCCCTTGCTGTCACTTCATATCGAGAATCAGACCCTCTTCAGCTCTTATCTCTAGGTGAGACTTTAGTTATATCAGGACTAAATCAAAAAGCTGCCCGACTCGCATTCTCCCTCCAGAAAGCTTTTGTTCTGGTCTGTAATTTGGCCTCCGGTTCCCGCAGAGATATCAGTCGAGTCGATCCCTCGATACCTACAAAACAAGATCAAATAACACAACCCTGCCCAGCTGTGCCCATTCCTCTCTCTCAGCCCAAAGCTCAAGACAGAAACATTGACTTACACACATTCATCAGTTTGCCTGCTGGCCCATTATTATGGGATCAATGCTTTTTGAATGATCGGTAAGTTTGAGGTCGGTGTGATTTTTTAAAATGTTTTTGAAAGAAGTCTCTTCTGCTCACAAGGGATGCATTTATTTGATTAAAAATACAGTAAAAACAGTAATATTGTGAGATATTATTACAATTTAAAATAACTGTTTTCTATGTGAATATATGTTAAAATGTAATGTGATCAAAGCTGAATTTTCAGCATCATTACTCCAGTCTTCAGTGTCACATGATCCTTCAGAAATCATTCTAATATGATGATCTGATGCTCAAGAAACATTTATGATTATTATCAATGTTTAAAACAGTTGAGCTGCTTCTACGTGAAAAATAGCTGCATAAAAGTCACATAAAAGTTTCAAGAGTATGTCCTTAAATTCCCCTCGGATGGAGAATAAATGGCATTCTGAACAAAAAGAGGAAAATATATATTTACTCTGAAGAGACTCTGCTGTAATCTCGTTTCGAATGCATGTCAATCTGTCGCAGAAGATTGAATATACCGTAGACAGGCGGGTTTAGATTAATAGTAGTTCTGGCATTTAAGAAAAAAAAACGAATGAAAGAGAGATGTAATAAAGAGCGGAAATGTTTGTTGTGTCTCATGCTGTACCTAAAGGGATTCAATATGATCAGTACAAGCGGAGATGAGACTGACTCTGAGTTAAGCTGGAAGAGGAAGAATCCTCTGACAGAGACTATTAATGTGAAACTAGTGAAGTAAAAATATGTTATAACAACATTTATGACTATTCATCATTTCACATTGCAAGCCAGATGGCTCTTTTCTAAAGTCATGCACAGAAAATGATTTCAAAGCCTTCAGAAAGTTAAAGTCTATTGATTTATTTTAAAAATTATTTTTGGTCTTTTTGATTGGAAAACACACCCTGGATTCAAACCTGCATCAGTCAATGTGTCTGAACCACATGCATCAAACTACACTAAAAAAAAATAGTGCAATAAAACAAACCAACAAACAAACAAACAAACAAACAAACAAACAAACAAACAAACAAACAATGTCTCCCTCCATAGTCTCGCCCCAGACTCACACTATTGGTTAAGTCAGAAGTTGATGTATCATGCATGCAAGTCTCACAATATTTCAGGATGTCAAAGTATTAATGAATTACTCACAGATGCCCACGATTTGAGGAAAAAATCAAACTGCAAATTTCTGCGATTTAACATGGGATTTGAAAAATTCCAAGTTTTGCACAATTGCACAATGCAGTGATTATATATTAATATGGCTATAAAATAATAATAGTAATATTGCTAAACAACACACAGCATGTGTATTTATTTAACTAAATTGTAGCCTTTGTGATTTGATAATCGTTATCAGCCATATTGTATATCATGCAGCCGTATTAACTCTTTCCCTGCCAGCATTAAAAGGAAAGAAATGTTGCAAGCCAGCACCAGCATTTTTGATCATTTTCACAAAACTTTTATAATTGATAATTGTGACTTTTTATCTCACAGTTTTGACTTTTTCTCCTATAATGGCGAGTTTACTTCATGAAATTCTGAGAAAAAAGACAGAATTGTGAGATAAAAAATCACAATTTCCTTCTCTTTTTTTTTTTTCTGTGGCAGAAACAAGCTTTCAAATCACGGCCCCCAGAATATTTTGTTGTATGAATATCTGAACATGCAATATAATATATATATATTTTTTTTTTCAAAGACTTCGTCCGGATTCAGAGCGATGATCAGAACACAGATGGAGTCGAGCGAGTCCATCAACACCTCAAAGCTTCAAAGTCGTTTCCTCTTCATGGGTTCAACATTTCATTCAGTAACGATAGACAGTTTTGATTTATATAATGTTTTATGTTGATGATTGCATTATTTTACATGTGCGTCAGCAATGCTTCTATCGCTTGTTTCTGCTTCTTCTTCACCTGTGTTTTGATCAGGAGATTCTGTACTCTTAGCGCCCCCTACTGTATAACAGTGAGAACACGGATTGCCAGGAAATTCCGTCAATGGCAGGGAAAGACTTAAATATTAAAAAATGAAATATATGGCTTGTCATTTCATTAATATCACATGGAGAAATGTGTGCTACTCAGTACAGTATGCATTACCATTGCAAAGGATATATGTTGATTATTAGATAACTACTTCTTTCACATCGCTTACTATTTATTTAATTTTCTGTATTGTAAACAAAATGTTATTCAGTTTTTTCCTTTAAAAGAGCTTTTTCAGTATTTAACACAGCAGTATAAGAAAGAGCACACACACAAGCTTCTCAAAGCCAGACGACACTCAGAATCACTTCATTTGCCATGTGCACGTTGCTGGCAGTCACGCTAACAACACAACCAAGCACAACTACAGCAATGATGAAGACTTGAACAAATGACATCACTCAAACTAATAACTGCACGAACCGACAGCGTCCTCCAGCATATGTCATGTAGACGGCACTGTAACCAGCTCTGAGAGACCGCACAGATTAACGTCCTCAGAGATCAGCATGCCATATAAACAGAGTGCTGCCTTTTCAGGCCCTACAGAGATTACAGTACAACACTGTGTGTGTGTGTGTGTGTGTGTGTGTGCTGCTGGGCAGCCCTGCTATCGTCCCACCGGATCTGAGCTGATTTAATGCAGTTTAAAGGCCTTTATGGTATACGAGGCTGGCAAAAGAGATATCTATCATCCTATCCTTGCGGTCAATCTCTTCCAGTATCCCAAGAGCCTTTGTTCTCATGGCGTAAACTAGCACGGTTGTTTCTAGCTTCTGCTATAGGGTAAACACAGTTACTCAGTTACTGCTTCCAAATGATAATTAAACCCGCAACTATTTTCAATTATCATAGTGGGGTAGATGACATAAAGTGCACAGGGACACATTCATGACCATTATAGTGGTTTCTGTCACAGCGCGACTCGTGGCTAAATCACCACAGACGACAGCGGCTCGTATATCAGCCCCAATCATAAACACTCATAATTAAATAATATAATTAAATAGCAATCTGCACACTGTGGATATCAGCCGAGTCACTTATGCAACAGTGGGACTGAACAAACAATCAATCTTAATATGCAAGGTCGTTTTTAATGGAGTTTGCATGAGGTTACAGAAAAAATAGAAACTTGTTATTTTGTTGGGAAGCTTCACTGGCATTTAAAGGAGTGTTAAAATGTTTTGGCGAGAAGTCTCTTTTGCATTTATTTGATGAAAAATACAGTAAAAACAGTAATATTGGGAAAAATTATTACAATTTCAAATAACTGTTTTCTATGTGAATATATTGTAAAATTTAATTTATTACAACAATGTTTTATTACTTTCTTTTTTTTATCAACACTTGAATGTGGGTAAGAAGTTAATCAATCCATACAATGTTTTTTTTCTTCTATTTTATAAATGATTTGTCAATTAACCCCTTCATTGCTGATTTGTAGATTTCACAGCCAAAAAACTCTCTGTATTTTAATTTTTTTAAATTTTATTATTCCCATTCCTTTCTACGGTGGTCGTTTTTGACCGTGAGAAATACAAGTGCCTATGTTTTTTGGGATCATTTAACCTTTTTGATTCATGTCTACGATTTGTTCGTAGCTAATCCTACAAAAGTCACCATTTCGATGAAGTAGAACAAAGAAACGAAAAAAAAAGTTAAATTCTTTGGTCAAAAGTCACTGAAGAGCACCAAGAGTTCAGGAATAGCACGCAAAAACAACTTTTCTCCTCATTTACTAGTTGTTTCACACCTGTATGACTTTCTTTCTTCCACTAAACTTTAACGAATAACTGTTTTCAGTACAATGAAAATGCACAAATCACATGGACTACTTTTAAGGTACTTTTTCCATAATTTCCAGAGTTTCCATCCACATTTCATTGTATGGAATACAGAGACTCTGGCATTTTTATTTTAATTGGAATACCGAAGCCATCAAAAGAAGATCAATGCTTCTCAGTAGCAGTGTCAATATTTCATTAAACTATTGTTTCTGGCTCTCTTCCATCAGTCTCTGCCAGCTCTTAATCTGCCAAATTGCCTGTAGTTGTTAGTCGCTGGGTTCCCTTCAGCAGTGTAAATGCTCTCATAAATCAGCAATGTTGTAAAGGATTGTGGACAGAGAAAGATAGGAAAAAACATCTCTGGTTACATGCCATGAGGAGGAAGGAAGTTAGTCTGTCATGTTCAACAGCAGAATGACTCAGCAGAATAAAGCCCAGGATGAGCGGCTCCTTCTCGCTGTGACTCAGTTCAGATCTGCAGGATGAGGCGGTGCAGAGAGCTGATAACAGGATGACAGATTTTATAAGCATGGAAAATTTGTTGTTCCACATGCAAAGGTGTGTGACATTAGCATTTGGACAGATTTGTGCATTTAGGTAGCCTGGAAATCCAGACATAAATCTGAAAGATTAATGGTCTGGCGTCGACTAATGAAGCTCGGCCAGCTCGAGGGGCGGCACCAAGCATGCGTTTGAAAATCTCACTGCACGCAACTGGATAACACTACGACCAATCACAGCGAGTTATCGCTTAGCTACCAGCGGAGCTAACTGGTGGATTAGACTCTTGCCGTATCCGGTCGGCAAAACAGCAAAAATGCCCTTCTTGCAAAGGAAGGATTCGAGCGCCGTCTTCTGTTCCTCTTTTAGATAAAAAGTCTAACTCGTTCAGTGTAGCGGCCAAAGCCGTTTCAAACAACTGGTGTTCATCCATAGCCGTCTTGCAATGTTTACTAATGACTTCGACTCACAGCGCTGTCGTCATCTCGCCTCTGGCCCGCCTATATCAGATAACCCGATGTGATTGGTGCAGCTCAGATCGAGGGGCATATTTAATGAGCATCATTACTCGACGCCAGAGTAACTCGCTGAGCAAATTCAACTTGTGCTCTCGCGAGAACTCTGGATTACCAGGGTAGCATTTAGGCCATGTCCACACTAATACGTTTTCGTTTAACAACGCATATTTTTCTCTCCGTTTTGGCCTTCCGTTCACACTGAGACGGCGTTTTTATTAATGAAAACAAAGCTTTTTTGAAAACGCTCTCCAAAGTGATACATTTGAAAACGCCGTTTTCACGTTGTAGTGTGGACTGTGAAACCGGTGGTATTTAAAAACGAAACGTAATTTGTAATACGAAACGTAAATTTAGTCATGTGACACATATTGTACCAATAGATATTCATGTTTATACCAGTATTGTGCTTGTTATGTGCTATTCACTTTCACACAGTTGCTAAAAATATTCTACATTGCACACTCTTCATATCACAGTCCTGCAAAGATGACAGAATTTACTCACATTTGCTGTCCTGCGGCGATACATGAGAGCCGTCGCGTTTTAGACCAAACACATGGCGACTGCGTGCGACCTGGACTGCATCAGTGAATGCTGAGATATTTTACTAAATAAAATGATCCTGTCAGAAGAATTGCGCGATAACTTCATTATTTTTCCATCTGAATCATATCAGTGATCTTGTGTGGGGTTTTACGCATGCGCAGTAAAGGTGAATTTAGCGTTTTCAGGCGTTTTTCAAAAGTTTCTCATCCACACTGAAACGTCCGAAAACGCCTGAGAACGCCAGTGTGGACGGAGAGCGTTTATAAACGAAAATAACGTTTTCAAATGTATCTGTATTAGACTAAATTTATACATACGCAATCCACAATCTACGAAAAATTAGAGTGTACATGAAAGGAAGATGGACCCTATCTATTTTCTAAATGCATGTTATAGGTCTTATTATGAACAAATCATCTATGCATATGTTTATGGAGGTTTCGTTTCAAAACGCTCGCCGTCCACACTAGCGTTTTCAGGCGTTTTCCAAAAGTTTCTCATCCACACTGAAACTCTCACAAAAGCTCATTGGGATGATACAGATGGAACAAGACATAGGCTATGTTTACACGGAAACGATCTGAAGAGAAAACGCAAAAGTGGCGTTGCGTTATCACTTTTTATTCTGCGTTTAGACGAGGGTTATGGGGGGGAAATCTGCGTGAATATGGTGACGCAAAAGTGTGTGAAATTCGATGTAGTATGCACTCCAGGCAGCTAGGTGGCAATGTGAAGCACTGCCACACAACAACACCAAGTCCGCGCGCCTGCGTACAACCTAGCAGTCTAGCAGACTTTTGCGTTTTTACCCTTTAGACAGGAACGCGACGGTGGAGCGTTTTAAAGATTTCCACTCTGGAGGGTGGTTTCACTTTTTTGCATTTTTAAGCCCCAAAAACGCAGTCGCCGTCTAAACAAAAGGCACATCTGATAAAATATTTTTACGTTTTCACCCGCGAGCATTCTCGTGTAAACAGGGCCATAATCAAGTTATCACACACTTCTTCTGTCAGGATCATTTTATTTAGTAAAATATCCCACCATTCACCGAAGCGTCCAGGTCGCTCTCACTCACCATTATGTGTTCGATCTGAAACACACCTGCAAATGCGAGTGAATTTTCTGTCATCTTTGCAGGACTGTAATATGAAGAGTGTGCAAAGTAACACATTTTAGCAGCTGTGTGAAAGTGAATAGCACATAGCAGGCACAATACTGTTATAAACATGAATATCTATGGATTCAATACGTGTCACATGACTAAACTTATGTCAACGTTTTCAAACACCTCTGTTTTCACAGTCCACACTACAACGCGAAAACACCGTTTTAAAATGTATCCACTTTGGAGAGCGTTTTCAAAAAGCTTCGTTTTCATTGCTAAAAACGCAGTCTCTCTGTGAGCGGAAGGCCAAAACGGAGAGAAAAAGATGCGTTGTCAAACAAAAACATATTAGTGTGAACAAGGCCAAAGATCTGCAGTGAGCCCACATAAAGACCTTGAACATCTTCAACCCAGAAGAGCCGTGGGAAGTGGCTCGTGTTAGCATGAAGTGTTCTGCAGATGGCTTGTGATGATACGGCGTAATGTGAGTGAGTTTTGGGCCACTGCTCTGCAGATTACTGATGAAAGCACCTTTGCCGTTTTGAATAGTGCATGAATGGAATTAGTGCATTAATCCTGCGCGTCCCCGGGCTCTCGCATGCCCTACTTTCCCAAAGAGAGCAGAGCCCGTCCATTCACTGCACTCCTTCCTGGAACTATCAGGAACTGTGGCAAACAAATGGCAGTGAGAATTCAGGGAATGCAGAAAGAAAGGCAATACGATGATCCAGATGGAGACTTACAGCTTAAAGCTTTATTACAAAGCTCTTTAAAATGTAACATATAAATATGCATAAACATACACACAGACATACATGTGTATATTTGACTATTGCAGCGTAGAGGAATGTTCCAGGTTCAGGTCAAGTTCAGCTAAACTGACATGCCTTTTGCCATATTGGAAATGATTGGAAAAAAAAGCGAAAATCTGGGTTACATTGAGGCAATGGAAGAGAATGGGGCCAATATTATTATTAAAATATTCCCTGTTTCTATAGTAAAGCCACAAGATGTAAAAAAAAAAAAAAAAGTGTTAACATGATTTTAGTGTGAAAAATCGCTTACTAACCTTTTCTGTGTGAAGTTATGTAATGCCTAAAACATTTAAATGACTGTAAAAATGATTAAACAGCTTTACAGCTCAAATAATACCAGAATAATGAATGTATATGCATTTATAAAACAATAAGCTTCACATTTCTGCTTTAAAATCCTTGCCCTTTGACCTCCACTGCATGTACATCACTGTAGCCTTTAGTTTTTTAAAGGAAAGGAGGGAAGAGTTGAAATGTATTAATTGATTATGCCTCACATGTCTTCGGCTGAGCTTTACTTGAACTGAACCCATATTCCCACTCAGACGGGAAAAGGTACAGAGACCAACCCCAGTTTGCTGTGGTTCATCTCAAACATATATTATTCCACAATATCAGCGTAATAGTATTAATACAAATAGCTGAGCAGGAAATGTTTCAGATTTCCATTATTATCTGGAGCTTCTCTTTCTGCTCTCCACTTCCTCTTTCTTAATGTCTTGGCTCCGGGGAATGGTGAGGTGAGCGCAGGCGATGCATCATTCTCCTCCGCTAGTCTTCACTGTGCATGCAGTCTCAGGGTGTTTCTGTAATAGTGAGGGATGTGTGTCCTCTGTCCCACATCTCTGGATCTACAGCTGCGTTCTGCGGGCGTCCCGTGAGGCACGAGCCAAAATGGAGTCTGAACCTGAGTGTGATTGAGTCTGAACCAGATATATAATACGACCAACAGACTGACTGCAGTCTAATGTGCTGAAACACAAACCTGTGCCGCTCCAAAATATCACCATTCCTGCACTTAGTCAATCGATGCAGTCATCGTTTCTAGAGAATGAAATGAATAGGATGCTTTGGATGTGAATATAATGCACACAATAGAGGAGAATTACGCAAAAAGCATTTCCCCTATATAACTACTCCAAATGTATTTTCAAACAAATTCATGTTTTAGCTTAAACATCAGTGAATTTACACTGTGAGGACAATCAGTTTTTGGCACAAATTAAAGGGGTCCTATTATGCTTTTTCCCATGTTCATCTTTCTTTAGTGTGTAATGTTGATGTTTGAGCTCTGCAAAGCTGCAGTTCTTCTCTATATCAGTGCCTGAAACGCCTCCATTGTAGTCTTGAGTTTCTTCCGGGAACGAACACGTCACAATATTCCTCATTATAATAATTCATATGCAGAATAAAGGGGCGGGGCCTGGTTGAGTTAGTTAGTAGTGTGTTAAACTGGTGGTTATGGTAACAGCGGGACATTTCCCAAACACACTCGAAGCGCTCGACCAATCACAACACACTGATCCAGCCGACCAATCAGAGCACAGTGTGCTTTTCAGAAGGAGGGGCTTCATAGAGACAGGAAGTAAACAGAGCGTTACTGACAGACTGGGAAGAGAAGAGCCGCAACAATGGAGAATATGAGGAAAATAATCAACATTTAACCATGAAAACTATTCTAGTAGACTTTGTAAAAGGGCATAATAGGTCCACTTTAACTCTTGTTGCATGCCTATGAATAACACAAACACACAACACAGATTTTTAAACAATTCTAGCAACTTTAAAATGGGGTTCTAAAAACTCATATGCATCTGACAACTTCAAAATCCGATTTAGACCAGTTACTGTTGTTTGTAAGCTCACAAGGGAATAGAGTAATCCATCCACTGGTTGGAATACAGTAGAAACACACCATGCCAGCACGTTTAGTGAGATTAATGAGCGACGCATGCTTGAGCGTGTTGTGGAATCCTGATGAGAAGCGTGACGGGCTTCAGCGTGTGGTCTTCACACTGGGTTTAAACACTGAGCTCTGGAGAGAGCGGACCACATGTCTGACCAACTGCTGCTGGAGTTTAACCTCCACTGGTGACAGCTGATCACACGCTTAATGAGGATGAAGCTGTGCAGGGCGATTTACATCGGTGCACTTGGCAGCCGCTTTGATCCAAAGCATTGTATCAGGGAATCAAACCCATGACTTTGGCTTAGGTTTACTAGCACCTCGATACACCTGTTAAGCAACATATGTGACCCTGGACCACAAAACCAGTCTCGAGTCGCACGGGTATATTTGTGGCAATTGCCAACAATACATTGCATGGGTCAAAATTATCGATTTTTCTTTTATGCCAAAAATCATTAGAATATTAAGTAAAGATCATGTTCCATGAAGATATTTTGTAAATTTCCTACCGTAAATATATAAAACATTTATATTTGTGAGTGAATGCAGCACAATCGCCAACATAAATGGACAATTTTAAAGATGATTTTCTCAATATTTTGATTTTTTTGTACCCTCAGATTCCAGATTTTCAATAGTTGTATCTCAGCCAAATATTGTCATAGCCTAACAAACCATACATCAATAGAAAACTTATTCATTCAGCTTTCATATGATGTATAAATCTCAATTTCAAAATTGTGACCCATGTGACTGGTTTTGTGGTCCAGGGTCACATATGTGACATACTGACTGATACGGCACAGAGATTAATTAAGTGCTCATCAATTAAGTTCTTTTGACCCTAGTTTTTCTAAACATGATCTGCTACTGTTGAAGTTCACATGTTTGATTGCATTTAATCAAATTAGATGTATTTGTACAACTACTAATTTTATGCAAATAAAAGCCAAAGCAGCTGATTGTTGTTCGCTCTTCCCATTGGAATCTGTCGTGCTGGTAAAAAGTGATAACTGAGTACATGCACACACCGGGAGTGTATTCACCATTAGGGAGGCAGTGATTAATAAATAAATAAAAACATATATTTTTTTCAAAAACTTCCCCATTTGGATATATAAATAAATACACAAATGCATAAATAAATAAATAAACAGTACAAAAATAAAACTAAATATTTTTCAGAGGGTGGTCACATCACGTTTGTTTCCAGTTATCAATAAATGAATAAAAAATTCATAAATAATAAATAAATAAATAAATAAACAAATGCATTAATAAATAAATGCATAAATAAAAAAACTAACAAATACATAAATAAATGCATAAATAAACAAACAAACAAACAAACAAATAAAAACATGCATAAATAAATAAATGCATAAATAAATGCATAAATAAATATAAATAATCAACAAATCAAAAAAAGCAAAAGAAAATTACATTTCAGAGGGAGACCGGATCTCTTTTGCTTCACTTCAGACCACTGTGGTTTTACTGAGATACTGTAGCGTGTGGTGAATGTGAGTCATGTGAGACAAGGCAGTGCCACTAATCAGCCTGAATGGGTTAAACTAATGGAAACGGATGGTCCATCTCGCTCAGCATCTTCAGACACATCTGAATCGTAATGATCTGTGAGTGAGACGGGTTTAGCAGCACTCAGCTCAGTTAAACGAAAGTCTGTGATCATCACGACTCCTGCTGTGTTTACTGAGCATTTATTGACTTGTAGGGACTTTTTCCCATTAAGTACTTCTGTTTTTCAAGTTAACATTTGGCCACCATCAAATTTTCATTTAGATAATCTGGCCCGTAACTGGAAGCTTTGTTTTTAAAGAGGACCTTCAGTATAATGTTTTTTTCCATGTTCATCTGTCTTTAGTGTGTAATGTTGCTGTTTGAGCTTGAAAAAGCTCCAGTTCTTCTCTATATCAGTGTCAGTGTTTCTGAACTCCTGAAACGCCTCCATTGTAGTCTTGAGTTTCTTCCGGGAACGAACACGTCACAATATTCCTCATTTTAATAATTCATATGCAGAATAAAGGGGCGGGGCCTGGTTGAGTTAGTTAGTAGTGTGTTAAACTGGTGGTTATGGTAAGAGCGGGACATTTCCCAAACACACTCAAAGTGCTCGACCAATCACAACACACTGATCCAGCCGACCAATCAGAGCACAGTGTGCTTTTCAGAGGGAGGGGCTTCATAGAGACAGGAACTAAACAGAGCGTTACTGACAGACTGGGAAGAGAGGAGCTGCAACAATGGAGAATATGAGAAAATTATGGTTTTTTGAACATTCTAGTACACAATCAAGACTGTAAAAGGGCGTAATAGGTGTACTTAAAGAGTGTAAGGCATTCATATCAACATCATGAAATGTGTGTGAATTAACATGAATTCCTGAGTCTTCTTGTGAATGACGAGAATGAGTTATGAACATATTTTGGGATTGTGGGTCTCTACAGGAGCGTCTGCAGACAGGACCGTTACATTAACATGACAAAGTACCAGCCCGTCTGCCACACCGATAACCACAGTGACGGATGGAGAGAGAGAGTCTCGCTGGTGTTTCTCAGTGAGGACGCTCCATCAAACGCACCAGAGAAAGAGACAGCCGAGAATCCAACACGCTACACCCTAAAGCCACTGTCACAACCATTCAAATATAGAGCTACGCTTTTCTCAGCGTTAACTGTTATTATACACACCCAGAGTTTGATGGACCGCGAGCAAAATCTGAGCTATAAAACCTCTCCTTTAGTCATTTACAGCAACAAACAGACATCATTGTCGTCGAGTTGTACAATAACACAGATACGGTGTTCAGAGGCGTGTGGAGAAGATAATGCTGTTATTTCTACAAAGCGCTGAATGAGTCCGTGACGAACGTGCGTCTCAGTCTCAGTCCGTGCTGGAACATTCACTTCAGTTCTGCTGTTTCACTCATCTTTACAATCTATACTCGTCTCGGGATATATTACGATGTGAGGCTTATACGACGGTAATTCAATGAAAAAATAACCATGAGGTAATATCTATTTTTTAGAATGCACTGAATTCAATAGTTTACAAATAAAATGTGCGTTTTGATTGACAGTCAAATCATAATATTAGATTATTAATAATAAATTAATAAGTCAGACATCAGTACAAAAACAGGTTATGAAAAAAGGTTTTCAATCTTTAAGATGCTACGGACCCCCAAGTATAATCATCCTCATGCGAGGGACCCCCATCCAGCGATATTCATATAAAGACCCAATATATATATTCTAAATATGTGTAAAATATTATTTAGAAAAAATATATAATTTTTTTTCTATTCACTATAGTTCTGCACTGTTAGATACATGTATTCTTTTTATTGCTTATTTATTTTCATTGTTTTATTTAATCTTTTTTTTCTTTTATTTGTTTATATATCATTATTATTATTATTTTACATATATTTTACAAAAATGTTCTAAATTTTTTTTCAACTTTTCTAATTGGCCCAAGTCAAGAGGGTTAAATCTCTTATCTTGTAAAAAAATAAAATAAAGATTCTCTATGGGATTTTTTTATGAATAATTTAGCATGTGTCTAATTCAGTCTTTGCTATAAATGACCTTTGAAATCTTGTAAATTTTAGATGCATAGAGAGATGAATATGTAACACAAATAACTTTATGGCATATTACATAAGCCATAAAAATAACACGCTCATCGTTAATCTTAAACGCTGCGTATAACTCAAGGCTGAGCGCTTGCATTAGAATGAATCCCTGAAGAAGCGCGTGTCATCTAATTATCCGTGTTTTCCTGGCTGCCGCGATAAAGGTCAGGCGAGAGCTTTGGCAGCACTGACTGATTGACAGGTCACTTAGGGCAGGTTGAGAGGCAGTCCGAACTGAATGGTGTTCGGATGTGCAGTTGGTGTCTCTGTGGGCCGGCTGATGTGATGCGCTGAGACTGACACGGAGAGCTAAAGGTCATCAGAGCGGAGCGACACACCGGCAAACTGTACTCACACACACACACACGCAAATCATGCTTACAGTACCACAATGTTTCTTACAGTAAACCTAGTGACCATGAATCAAAATAGATAATTCTTGTTTTTTAATGGAATATTGCAGTGTTTATTCTAAATGACTTATTAGTGCACATCATTATTGTTTTAATAATCTTGAATCAGAATAACTTCCTCTTGCAGCATCTCCTCTCTTCTCTGATGATGAGGGCGGGGCAACCTGTCACTCACATGAGATCAGCCAATAGCAAGACACAATCAAGCCCCGCCCACATTTGTTCTTGTTCCAGAAGCGTTTCACTCAGATACGTCACAATAGAGAAGAAAAGACTAGTGCAACTTATGTTTCACGCCGACTTTATAAATGGTCTCTACATTATATAGTAGGATATTGATGAAAAATGTATGCAATTTTTTTTCTGAGAGAAACCATAATTTCAACCAACTATATGTGGATGGCAGATTGATTCAAAATGTTTAATGTAATTTATAGTAAAGCACTCTAATCACATCATTTTAAAAACGAAAACTTTTTAATACATGAAAGTTATCTGACAGAGACTCTCTGACATTTTGTTAGTGATGTTGAAGGTCAAAGACTGAGACATTGAAAATGAGAGGTGCATTAAAAAATCATTGCGAAATTCAAGGCGTTGAGTTTTTGCTAAATCATTGCAAACACGTTGTGAATATCAGAGCACTTCTGTATATTACTGTAATTCCAGCATGTCAGAAACTCTAGTCGCCTGGAGAGGAAATAAAAAGATTATGGTTATTTTGGGTTTGGGCTGAATCAAATTTTCTGTGTCGGTCAGTTTGGGTCAGAGAATCTCATTTATAGCCGGTTTGGCTTCAACTTAATGCCCGTTCAGATCTCTAATGTCGCTCTCGACTCCCTATTACACTGACTGTGTACCGTACTGTGTATTGAATATGTATTGTATATGGGTTTGGAGTCTGTAAGATCTGGCTGCATTTATTTGATGAAAAACACAGTAAAAAAAGTAATGTTACTACAATTTAAAATAGTTTTCTACAGTATGAGAACACATTAGAAAGACTATATAAATGTCTTTACTGTTTTTTTATCAATTTAATGCATCCCTGCTGAATGAACATATTAGTTTAAAAGGAAATAAATAAATAACTTGCTGACCCCAAATGGTAATGTATGTTCTACATGTTTTTGTGGTTCTGTATTTTACGATGCATATTGTATTGTATATATAATACATACATATATTCAAGTATATGTACAGAAATAGTATTTATCGCATTTGTTCTATATCTCAGCACATTGTATTTAATATATAAGATGACAGTACGGCGTGTCAAGCATGTTTTAACATATTTAGCATATTTTGTTGATCCTGGATTTGTATTGACTAAAAATCCTATTCCTACCCCTAAACCAGTGGGGATTTCTTTAAGACTGCAAGGGAAGCTCGGCTTTCCCTTTAATGTCAAAAAATTAATGGTCAAATATGTACTATTGTGTTAACATTTTATTGACTAAAAATGCGTTCATAGAACACGTTCATCTCGAAGACGAGTTCGTTCAGAATCAGTTACATACAGCAGGTCGGCTGACTCGATTTCCTTCTCATACATTCCCGTTGCATCACAGCGCATTTCCCTGTTGAAGCCCAAATTTGAACAGTTTTTTTCAGTGCTTCGAAACTAGACAGTCATTGGATAAATACTGCGATTATGTCTCGCCCGCGGACGCTCAGCGTCTCTGGAGGTGAATGGACTCTGGGCTTCTGCGTGATGATTGGAGGGTCTGTCGAATGACTGCATCTCCTTTTGTTTGACAGCGATTTTGTACTATATAAAAAAAATCGCTGACGCTGAAGCTATTGGAGCTCAGTCCCATCGCGGATTTTGCAAGTATAGTAGAAAGACAAACTGCTGCAACCTATTTCTTGGTATTTGCTTGGCGAAATTGCTAGCCAATTTTCATCATACATTTCACACAATTATACACCACATTCCATGTTTCTGTTTAACCTAATTCCCACATTTCCTCCGTCGAGTTTAATATCTTTTTTTAGATCGTTTGTTCATTCATTCATTCATACAGTAGGCTAGGCTAGCGTCGTAGGGGTGAACTAGCCAGCTAGCAAACTGCACACGATGGCAGACTAATATTGTCGACCTGATTTTGGCGAAGCCATCAGAAAGTCTTCCTTATGGGGAGAAACTTAGAATTAAACAAAATTGAGCTTCGCCTCTTTGAAAGACCAGCAGCCGCCACTGCCCTAGATCATACCCTACCTGTAACATAACCCAAAAATCAGAGGGAAATGATCGGTGAATAACACAGATGTAGAAGCACCTAACCCTGGTTGTAAGCCTAAACTTAGCATAAACTGTAAACATGTCCTTCAAATCTGATTGGTTGATTGGAATGTTGATTCAGGAACATGTTTTACTTGATGAAATCTGTCATATGAAATCAGAAATAATTGGACAGCTGCTGCTCAGACGTTTCATGTATCTGTTCAATCAGCGAGTTAACAAAAGGTCAAGCGCTAATTGTACCAGTTCTTCTTTCAGCTGACACCTGACGGGGTCTCTAAAACCCCAAAACATGTTCCTGCCAGTAAAAACCAGTACATGGGAATCTTGATTAGAATCACCAATGGTCCGCAGTAAGAACATGCCGGCAAGATCAACATTATGAATGACTTTCACATAAACATACTGTATAATGTGAAATAAACTTAAACATAGCCACTCTGTCAAGACTATGGGCCCTATTTTAACGATCTGAAACGCAAGTATCAAACGCGAAACACAAGAAAATTTGTGGGCGGATCTAAAATATGCGATCTAAAATGTGTTGGTCTGAAGTCGCTTCATTACTCATAGGTGTGGTTTGGGCGTAACGTGAAATAAACCAATCAGAGCGACATCTCACATTCCCTTTAAGAGCAGGCGCGCTTGTTCCATGACGGATTGCTATTATAACGGCGGATTTGCCAGACGTACGCCAGGAGCGATTCACCGACGTTCTCGTCACGGCCGTAAAAGAGAGAAGTGACGTTGGGGATGGAGAAACACACCCAAATTAGCTTCGGTTAAACAGATAATTTGGGTAAATGTGTAAGCTAGATTTATGCCTATTTTTTCACATCTTCATGGACACCACAATGATTTCCCTCGTGTGTTAATATTTTTCCTTGTAATAATGTATGATTTGCAAAAATTAAAACTGCTGCTTCTGTGTAGATGAGAGAATCAAAGTTTATGCGCGTTGTGCACACGCTACATTATGGCCAAGCATGCGCCCTCAAAATAGCATCTGAATAACATGCAGAATCTGTGCAGAATAGTTTTCTGGAACTGCAAAATAGCACCAGGGAACGTTTGCGCCGGAACACGCCTCCTCTTTGCGCTGAAAGTTCATTCCCTAATTTACCGACGTGCATCTGTGGAGGGAAAAGGCCGCTGTGCGCGGGTGCAAAATAGGAATGATACATGCGTCGGTGTACAAAGTCAATTGCACTGGGTGCAAGATAGGGCCCTAAGTCTTTAGAAATAGCTTGACCATCTAGCAGTTAGTCAAGTAAACATTTATACTTTTCAGATTCAAATCTACCTTTTTTTAACCACTGATTATTGATCCTGCTGCTGCTGCTGATTATTGTTACTGCTAAACGATACACGGACACGCTGCTGTGAGCATGTAAGATATGCTGCTGCTGCATAAATAGACATACATAAATCCCATAGCAGATCTAGACAGGTGGAGCTGGGGAAGTGGAGGGTTTCAGAGGAACTCAGTGCGCTGCAGGATTAGTTTACAGCAAACAATGAACCAGACTGTTTAAAAGTTGAGCAAGCAATCTCATTGGCTCCAGGATCAGCAAAGGATCAGCCAATCAGCAGTGCCATGCAGAAATGATGTGATTGCTTGCAGATTGCATGTAAAGGATCAATCAGCCTGTGCCCTCTGGATTTTAATGACTAAACAAGATATTTCAAATAAAGTTATGTTTTTAAAATATTTTTTACAACCTGAATGTTCACTGTGTAGAGCAATTTGAGAAAAGTTGTTGCTGAATGTGAATGACTTTCTCTAGTTTAAACTAAATATAATATAATATAATTAATATAATAACTAATATATTTTTTTCTATGATCATTTTTTTTATTTATTATTGACATATTCATGTATTTACATAAAACAGAGAGAAAAACAATAAAGTGCTCACATTAGCTATCCATAACATCCAAAATTCCACTCGATGCTAGGTAAGATTATCAGTCACCAACATACCTTAACTTTTCTATATATCAGAATACATATCATCCCAAAATCTAAAGAAAGAAAGAATGATTTATATTTTGCATATAGAAAATGAGTCCTATTTTTAGGACCAGTAATTATTTTGCATTATGAAAATCAATGACAAATGAACAATCACAAACATCCCAGTCACCGTCATCTCTGTCTGTCTGTGATCCAACAGCCGTTTCCTGTTTGATGTGCAAAGATAATTAAACAAGATGAGGCTTCCCAGCAATTAGAGCTCATCAATACAAAATCCCTGATTACAAAACACAAAGCAGCACGAGCCACAAACACAACGAATCAAAGTCAAGTATCGACACCGTTCTGTTGATCATTCGGGTGTCATGCCTTCATCGCTCTCGCTGATTGTTTAATTCTTCAATACTGATTTTAGAATTTAGATAAGGAAATGCGGAGTCAGGCGTTACGGTTACACTAAAAGCCTTGACTATGGGATTCCTAGAAAGTACGGCAGCATTTTTCCATATAAACCGACTGCAACATTCCCTCAAAACTCCCTCTCCAGTTCACACAGAATATTTATTGAAACTAAACCACAATCTTCATCACACTGCAACCAGTGTTGTTTTGGTATTAATTATATACAATTAAATGCTTTCATTATTATTATAAACAAAAAAATGCTTTTATATTCATATTTTCAGTTTTCATTTAAATTTTAGCTTCATTTTAGCAATTTTGTCATTTTAAAATGACAAAAAATTTAAATTTAAAAAAATGTATTTTTTTTAGCAATTTTGCCATTTTATCATCATTATTATTATAGTATTATATTAAAGTTTTAGTTTTTATGTTATTTATTTATTTAAACTTAGTTCTAATTTTCATTAGAAGTTTTTCATCTTCTATTTGTTTTATTTTATTTTTTAGCAAATAAGTTTTTTTAAAATTAGTTTTAGTTAACAATAATAACTGTCCATATTTACATTTTGACACCTATTTAATATTAATCAACTTGGTTTGGATGCTGTTACTCATTTCGAAGAGTGAAAACGTAAAGGCAACTTACGTAAATAAAGAATACTTAAGGTACAGTAGCAAAACCAGCCCGTTTAATCATAAGATTGGAAAATTATCTTGAAAAACTGAATTATGAAATTGAAACCATGACTAACATGCTACAAAAGAGCAGCACATAAAGCCAGTTCTGAAACACAAAGCTTCATGTGATAAAACTGATAGATAAATCAATTAAATCTTGCTTTCGGGAATCTAAAGCATCAAATCATCTGACCTTATTCACAGAAATACAAAAATGAGACGAGTCAGAACAAAGCTATAAATCAAAACGAAAACAGATTTCAGAAAGGATCTCATTCTCAACTCACCATCTGAGAAGTGTTTGTCTAGGCTGGCATTTTCTCTCCCTCTGACATATAACAGACAGCAACACTTCCTGTTATAACGGGAATGACAGGATGTTTGGGAAGCAGCACAAAACAGGAAGAGCTCTTATTCTGGCTAACACTCTAGAGCGACATCATTTACTCAAAATCATCATGTTGATTACTAGTGTGTGTGTGAATGCAGATCTAAACATCACAGGCATTGCATGTTACAAATCGATTATGTTTTTGATTGAGTGACATAATCTAAACTCAAACATCAATGCAAAAAAAAACTTCATGGTCCTTAAATAGACTTCAATTTGAAATTGGGATTAAATTTGTCATTATTAGAATCATCATTCAGTTATCAGCTATTCTGAACCAATCCAAATGCATGATACATTTATTCAATGAACAATAATCACATGCAAAAAACATTCCTTTGCATGTGTTAAATCCACCAAACATCATCCAAACATCATCCACACTCTGTATTTTTGCTCTCACGAAGAATGAGATGAACTAGAGCACATTTATGAACCATCCGGAGGGCTAAAAGAGTGTTTTGGGGGCTTTGTACTGTAGAATTATTGCCAGGTCAAAGGGGACAGACAAAACCACATCCCTCGGAGGTTAAAACACACACGGCAGCTTTATACTCGATCCGGACGCACACACTCCTGCTCTAAGGTGGATAAAAGAAGACTGTGTTTCCCCGCAGGTCTCCGGAGTTTGTCCCAGCTGCACCATTATGACAGATGTGAACCTGAAGGAGATTCAGCTGAGGCGTCTGAGACTCACATGCACTCACACACCCTCCATTATCTCTCTGTACTAGAGCTGGTTTGCGCTGGATGATCCCTGAAGTGTCAGCAGAGGTCGTCAACTAGACTGAAGGCCTCATCGACACGACAGCCATCGGCACTGATCCTCAACAAGCCCGTCTCCACACCGGCGTGATGATCCGACCTCCAACCAGACGGAACCGGATTATATTCTGATTGGTCCGATCCAATCTGACTTCTGACCTGTAACGCTGCCTGGATCATAATCATACACTGTTCGCTCGTTGGCCAGAGGAGAACTGGCCCCCGACTGAGTCTGGGTTCCCCCAAGGTTTTTTTCTCCATTCTTTCACTGATGGAGTTTTGGTTCCTTGCCACTGTTGCCTTGGCTTTTGGCTTTTGGCTTGCTTAGTTGGGGACATTTCAATTTACATTTAATTTAATATTCAACAATATTATTGATCTGCCTGCATTGACGCCATTATATGAGAACTGAACTGAGCTGGACGATATATATATATATATATATATATATATATATATATATATATATATATATATATATATATATACAGTATATATATATATGAAGAGTTCAGATGCAAAAGCCTCTAAGTGCCATCTGAAATTTTCTTCTAGAATGATCATTTTTATCAAGCTCGTATATTTAAGTTCAGTAATTTCACTTAAATGACAATTAATAGGTAATTTTCATTGTCATTTAAGTGAAATTACTGAACTGAAATATACAAGCTTGATAAAAATGAACATTCTAGAAGAAAATTTCAGATTATATATATATATAAATGAACTAAATTAATAACTTTTTTTACAACAAAATGAAACATCACTGAAACAAACTTTGTTGCATTTTCCTGTTATCTCTGTAAAGCTGCTTTGAAACAATCTGTATTGTAAAAACGCTATATAAATAAATGTGACTTGACTTGACTATGATGGTATCGTTGAAAAAAAACCCAACGAATTTTATGCAAAAGTCAAAACACGTACCAATACATACAGTACAAATCACTGTAGTGTCCAGCTAGACCACTAGAGGCAGTAAAACAGCAGCAACTTTTATTCCTTTTCACACACAATTATGATCACATTTTGACATTTGCATTACATAACCAGCTCCGTATGTATGTCTAAACCTGCTCAGTAGCTCACTTGGTACATACAACAAGCAATGTAATAAATAAAACGTTGCCAGAATCACATTCATGTTTCTGATCAAACTGAACACGCTTTTAGCTCCACTCACTGGACATTTGACTTCGAAAGTTTCACGAAACATGCAATGTTGTTTTGCGGAAATGTCGCCACAGGCACGTTTGTCCAAAAAGCCTGGTTTGCTCAGTTTATAATGGGCTGGACTCATGGGCGTCTGAATCACTGTATATTGGTGGGACAAGACCCACCCACTTTTTAAAGTCCCCCTGTAGTCAATCATTTTATCCCTTAAAACTCATCTTTGATCACCAAAATTAAATATTAAAACGTTTCTTCATGTGTCTTCATGCCTTAAAATATCTTGAATGTAACTCGACACCCTTGCCTAATTTAGTATGCGTGGTTCTATGAATATGCAAATGAGCCCCGCCTTCACTCACTCACTCAGCTCAGAGATCCACTCGTTGACGATCACACGTTGATCTGATTGGTTACAAGGTAGTTTGTGACGTCAGAAACACCAGCGATTTCAAACCGTGTTTTTGAGTTTACACATTACACAATTTACACATGGTTTGTCTTAAAGCATATTAAAAACACCACATAGACATATAAACAACATTAAAAGCTTGATTTTCACCACAGGAGGCTCATGCCAGCAAATTACCATGGTATTCGCAGGATAATCCACGGCTAGCTGTGCAGTAAACGATTTTAATGCACTTCTTTGCCTTCACGTCGTGCATTAAAATCGTTTAATGCACAGCTGTCCATGATTTATCCCTTAATTGTTTAATTAAAAGGCACCAAAATACAGGAAATGGGGAAAATGATGGCTGGACTGCTTTACATTAGTAAAACATGAGAGGAACGAGTAATATGAAAATAAGAATTGTTAGTGTTACAGTTTAGGGGTATTATATTTTTAACTCAGGTGGTATAATGTGAAAATTATGATTGATTTGTTATGAATAATCAGATTTATTGGTCATGATACAAATAAAACTAGAAAATAATCACTGGAGATGAAGCACCTTTTATTTGTAAAGCATTTAATGGACTGGGATATCCAAAAATAGGCATTACCACATGATTATTTAATATATTAACTAGGGCTGTCAATTTAACGCATTAATTTAATTCATTAGTTATGGAAGAGTAACACGATTAAAATGATTTAACGCATTTAACGCATCTGCCCCAGACTTACGTAGGTCATCTTACATTTCATACACAATATAAACAGAATTTTCACTTTTGGGCGAACTATCTCTAAAATAAAAGATTATATGATAGTGATACTCTAAATAAGAAACTAAAAATGTCTAAATGAGTAAGTCATTGTTACGAACATGCAGGGCAAAAGCTCACTGTGTGATGAAGTTTATAGAATGCATGTAGAATGACCCTAAAATTAAAGATATCTGGGAAAATGCCCCTGTATTAGTTCCCTTTCAAGGGAACTCGCGTTGCGTCGAGTTTGACGCTATGGGAACGCTTTGCGTGATGACGTCTTGAAGCACATGTAAAATCAGTCCAATGGTGTAGCGGGACGTCAGAGGCGGGTGACGTCACGTACCAGGAAGCTATAAAAGCCGGCCTGTAGCAGGAAACAACAGCTTTCTGAGTCTTCAGTAGCGCTCTGTGTTGAAATCTGTCTGTCTTATTTGGTGTTGTCTGATATATATATATTATTCAGTATGGCGAGCAAGCAGCAGTTTAGAGTGTGTGTCCATCCCTGCCCGCGTTATTTAACGGGAGGTGACACACACACTCTTTGTGTTGTTTGTTTGGGAGAGGAGCATGCCCAGTCAGCACTCGAGGGTGGTGACTGTGAGCATTGCTGTGCGCTTCCTTTGCGTACGCTCCGATCCCGCTTGGCTCGGTTCAATCCCGACCACGTTCCCCAGGGCTTTGGTCCCGCCGCTGCCGAGGCACGGCGTCGATCTCAGACCTGGGGTTCGCAGATGGATCTGTCAGTGGATGTTGAGACGGGCTCTGCCTTATCTCAGCATCCTTCTGATAGATCCAGTGCCTCTCATCAGGGTGTGGAAGCACGCGCTGCGGTTTCTTCCCCCCCGGTGGAGGCACCAGTACTGCAATTGTCCAGCTCTGAGGAGCTGGACGTTGTTAGTATTGAAGCTGAGTCTGAGGATTCGCCACCTCAGTCTCACGCTTTTGAGGAATTGCTCGATGTTGTCACTAGAGCAGTTCACAGATTATCTATTGAGTGGCCAGAGGATAGGCAGGACGTTCGTTCGAAAAGCAAGCTCGACGAACGCTTCCTGCCATCTCGTACACAGCCTCAGCGAAGAAGCCTTCCGTTTTTTCCCGATCTCCACACCGAGGTGTCGAGATCGTGGGGAAAACCGGTTTCATACAGAGTGTATGCACCACAAACATCCCACTATTCTTCCATTCATAAATATAAAGAATATGGTTATGGGGAGATGCCGAAGGTGGAGGAGACGCTTGCGAGCTATCTCTCTCCAGCAACGGCATCTTCCCTGAAAGCTCCTTCACTTCCCTCTAAGCCAGTAAAATACACATCATCTCTGGTTCATAAATCGTATGCAGCCGCTGGTCAAGCTGCAGCGTGTCTGCATACGATGTCTATTATGCAAGCCTATCAGGCAGAATTATTGGGGGATTTAGAGGAGGGCGGGGGAATTGGTCCTGACACAGTGGCTGAACTTCGCAGAGCCACAGATCTGTCTCTCAGGGCCACCAAGGAGACCGCTAAATCAATCGGGCGGTCTATGGCAGCCCTGGTGGCCACTGAGAGGCATCTGTGGCTCAATCTGAGCGATATAAAAGAGAAAGAAAAGCACGTTCTCTTAGATGCTCCGGTTTCCACTGTTGGTTTATTTGGTGATGCAGTAAACAGTGCGGTAACTAAATCTCAGGAAGCTGCTAAACAGGCAGCTGCATTGCAAAAGCTTCTCCCCCGCCGTTCATTCTATGAGGCTGCTGAGCGGGAGCAGCCTCACTCCTCTAAAAAGAGCGCTGAACACCGTGCCACTCAAAAACAGAGTGTGTCCTCTCGTGCTCCCCCACAAAAATCTCGGGGACACGGAGGGCGCGCTCAAACCCAGCAGTCTTCGAGGGGTAGAACGGATCTGCGGACCGTTATTACCGCCAAGAAGGCTGCTGGGAAAAAATCCTGACGTCCGAGGGCTCAGGATTAATGAGGGTAGTCCCCCCCGAAGCAGAGCGGTTAACACCTCTTTTTACGGTGCCCGTCTCTCTTCGGTACCCTCAGGGGACCGTTCTGCCAACCCTGCCGCCTCAGGTGTTACAGGGCGCAGCGGTCTCCGGCGAGCACATATCTCAAGGACCACCCGGAAACGTAGTGGCCTCGGGATGCCCGCCCCCTCCGAGGAGGGTGTTAGAGCAGTCTGTTCGGTCGCTCCCTGCCGGTGCGCCGTTACAGGGCGTCGAATTGACTGCTCAACAACAACAAAATCCAGAAACCAGTCTCGAGAGGCTGGTACCTCTAGTAGAATCTTTGACAGCGTGGAAGCTACTGTCAAATGTTTCTCGTTGGGTCCTGCAGACCGTGGAAAAAGGGTATCTGATTCAGTTCGGGAAACGCCCACCTCGGTTTATGGGGGTTCTGCCCACTGTGGTGGCCCCCGAGCAGGTTCTGGTTATGGAACAGGAAGTAAACACTCTGTTAGAGAAAGGGGCCATAGAATATGTACCTCCCTCCGACAGGGAAACCGGGTTTTACAGCCGGTACTTCATAGTTCCAAAAAAGGACGGGGGATTGCGTCCCATTTTGGATCTTCGAGTTCTGAACGAGTCAGTCATGCAGCTCAAGTTCAAAATGTTGACATTGAGACAGATCGTGCCACAGATCAGGTCCGAGGACTGGTTTGTCACGATAGATCTCAAGGACGCATATTTCCATGTTTCCATCCGTCCTTGTCATTGGAAGTTCCTGAGGTTTGCTTTCGGGGGCAAAGCATACCAATATCGTGTTCTTCCATTCGGCCTAGCTTTATCACCCCGCACTTTCACGAAATGCATGGATGCAGCTCTGGCGCCTCTGCGCCTTCAGGGGATTCGCATCTTGAACTACATCGACGATTGGTTGATTTTAGCTCAGTCGCATCAGTTGGCGGTTCAACATCGAGATGTTGTTCTCGCCCACATGAAAGAGCTGGGGTTACGGCTGAACGCCAAGAAGAGTGTGCTTTCTCCACTCCAGAGAACCACTTTCCTAGGCGTGGTTTGGGACTCAGTGTCGATGCAGGCGCGCCTGTCACCGCCACGTATAGAGTCCATCCTTGCAGCTGTGAAAAGTGTAAAGCTAGGCCAGCTACTCACTGTCAAACAGTTCCAGAGACTGTTGGGTCTCATGGCAGCAGCTTCCAACGTGATACCTTTTGGACTGCTGCACATGAGGCCCCTGCAGTGGTGGCTCAGGACCAGGGGGTTTTCCCCGAGGGGCAACCCATTTCGCACAATCAAGGTCACGCGGCGATGCCTACGTGCCTTGGTTATGTGGAAGAAACCTTGGTTCCTGTCCCAGGGCCCAGTGTTGGGAGCTTCTTGTCGTCGCAGACTGCTAACGACGGATGCTTCCCTCACGGGTTGGGGAGCGATCCTGGAGGGTCGCTCAGCTCAAGGTCTGTGGGAAGACCATCATCGTTCCTGGCATATCAATCGCCTAGAGATGTTAGCTGTCTTCCGGGCTCTGAGGAGCTTTGTCACAGACCTCAGGGGACACCATGTGTTAGTGCATACGGACAACACGTCGGTAGTCGCCTATATCAACCACCAAGGGGGTTTGCGCTCGCGCCCATTATCAAATCTGGCACGCCATATCCTCTTGTGGTCCCAGGGGAAGTTGCTGTCACTCAGAGCAGCCTACATCCCCGGGGTTCAGAATATAGGAGCAGACACTCTGTCGAGGCAGGGGCCGAGGCCCGGGGAATGGAGGCTCCACCCCGAGGTGGTGGAGCTGATATGGAGGGAGTACGGCCAAGCACAAGTGGATCTGTTTGCGTCTCGAGAGACGTCTCACTGTCCACTTTGGTTCTCCCTCACGCATCCAGCTCCTCTCGGACTGGATGCTATGGTACAGGCGTGGCCGAGGCTTCGTCTGTACGCCTTTCCCCCAGTTGCTCTGCTCCCGGGAGTTCTGGAGAGGGTTCGCAGGGACCGGGTTTGCCTGCTTCTTATAGCCCCGCGCTGGCCGGGCAGAGTATGGTTTCCCGACCTTGTGTCCCTCCTCGACGGGCCTCCTCTGGAGCTACCTGTCAGGAGGGACCTTCTGTCCCAAGCAGGGGGTTCAATACTTCACCCCCGCCCAGAACTGTGGAACCTGTGGGCTTGGCCTCTGAGGGGGCCCAGCTCATAGAGTCAGGTCTCTCAACTGAGGTTGTTGAGACCATTCTGCAGTCCAGAGCTCCCTCCACGAGGAAACTTTATGCCCTGAAGTGGAGAGTATTCACTTCTTGGTGTAGTGACCGTCGGCTGGACCCAGTCCACTGCCCAATTGGTACAGTGCTGGAGTTCCTGCAGGACCGGTTCACTGCAGGTCTGACCCCGTCCACTTTAAAGGTCTATGTGGCGGCCATAGGTGCTTACCACATTCCTTTGGGTGGAATGTCTGTGGGGAAGGACCCTCTGGTATCTCGTTTCCTTCGTGGCACTTGGAGGCTGAGGCCTGCAGTCCGCTCTAGGGTGCCGCCATGGGACTTGTCCATTGCTCTACAAGGCCTGTCCCTGGCCCCCTTTGAGCCCATTGAGGAGGTTTCGGAAAAGTTTCTGACTTTGAAAGCTATTTTCCTTCTTGCCATTTCTTCTCTTAAGAGAATTGGGGATATTCAAGCATTGTCGGTTGCTCCTTCCTGCTTAGAGTTTGCTCCGGGTATGGTGAAAGCTTTTCTCCATCCCAGACCGGGTTATGTCCCCAAGGTCCCCACTAATGTGGCCAGACCTATTATTCTGCAGGCCTTTTGTCCTCCTCCCTTCCAGAATGCGGACCAGGAGGCTAATAATTTGCTTTGCCCAGTTCGGGCGTTAGACGCCTACGTCCACAGAGCTGCCCTGTGGCGCAGAAGTGATCAGTTGTTTGTTTGCTTTGGCTCCCCTAACAAGGGAGGGCCGGTGTCTAAGCAAAGAATGAGCAAGTGGGTGGTCGAGGCTATCTCACTTGCTTATGAGGCGGCTGGGCAGCCTTCTCCTTTGGCTGTCCGGTCACACTCTACAAGGAGTATGGCGGCCTCTAAGGCCCTTATTTCAGGAGTTTCTCTACAGGATGTCTGTGATGCGGCAGGCTGGTCCTCACCGCACACTTTCGCCAGGTTCTACTCTCTGGATCTAGACTCTGCTCCAGGGTCTCATGTTTTGTCATCCTAGTGCTGCTCTTCATGATTTCACACAGGACAGACTTTTGTAGCTATGGAGGCGTTGGTATAGACGTTCCCATAGCGTCAAACTCGACGCAACGCGAGTTCCCTTGAAAGGGAACGCTCCGGTTACGACTGTAACCTCGGTTCCCTGAAGAGGGAACGAGCGTTGCGTCACCTTGCCATATCTCCTTCATGCCTGTCAGCACGACTTCAGTCTTTACTAAGCTGTTGTTTCCTGCTTCAGGCCGGCTTTTATAGCTTCCTGGTACGTGACGTCACCCGCCTCTGACGTCCCGCTACACCATTGGACTGATTTTACATGTGCTTCAAGACGTCATCACGCAAAGCGTTCCCATAGCGTCAAACTCGACGCAACGCTCGTTCCCTCTTCAGGGAACCGAGGTTACAGTCGTAACCGGAGCGTTTTTGTCCCATCATATGATAGGCCTATCAAGCAATATAACACGAGTAACAAGAGCAATATCACACGACTGATGTTTTTGTTATAGTGCAAATGTGATATTGAGTTTTAGACACAATATTGTCTGTCTACAGCTCAATTTTGCCAACGAAAATATTTCCTGTAAAACCAGAGCAGAACTGTTGTGCATCTCCGAGAAACACACAGCAATGTTTCGTTACTGAATGAATCTGCGTTTTGAGCGAATAAATCGGGTGAAACAATGATTCAATGACTCGTTCATAAAGTGAGTAATTTACTTCATTCATTAATGAATCAGCCGTTTGAATGAATCTAATGAATGAATGACTCAATGACTTACTCATTTAGACATTTACCGCCACCTACTGGCAGTTTTAGTTTCTTATTTAGAGTATCACTTCATTAAAGGGGTGGTTGATTATGATTTCACTTTTCTAACTTTAGTTAGTGTGTAATGTTGCTGTTTGACATTCCTCCCGGGTTAGTGACATCACAAACCCTAAAATTTACATAAACCCGCCCCCGTGAACGTGATTTATAGATTATCATGACAGAATATGCTAATCAATGACTAGAAGATAACTACACATAAGCTACATAAATTCATCAACTAACCATTCAGAAATGTTGTCACTTCTTCTTGAGTCTCTCCATCATTGTCTGACTTCGGTTTGAACATAAAAGGCTAAAAGTTTTTGAAATTTTCAGTGCATGTCTGTTTGAGGTAAAAGGACACAAGCTGTTGAAGCTCCGCCCCCTGTGCCGGGAGCAGCAGCTCATTTGCATTTATAGGAACAGACACAAAATGGTGCGTTTTTGCTCACCCTCAAAAATTGACAATTTTAACATGCTATATAAAAATATCTGTGGGGTATTTTGAGCTAAAACTTCACACACACACTCTAGGGACATCAGAGACTTATTTTACATCTTGTGAAAACGGCATTATACCACCCCTTTAAATAATAATCTTTTATTTTGGAGATAGTTTGCTCAAAATTCTGTTTATATACGTCTGTATGTTTACGTCAGCAGAGAGATGAAGAGACTAACATAAGAGGAGCATTTATATTATTTGCCTGTAATTGAGTGTTTGGCCTGACAGTGTATTGACTGGTTTATATTCTTTAGTGTGTGTGTGTGTTGGCAGGGAATGATTTAATAAGGCTTAGCGTGCTGTATTTGTGACATCCGCGTCCTCTAAATGACTGGCACAGTGTTGACAAGTAAACATCACAGCGGAAGCTTTAGTCAAACGAATTCACTCCCTCCGGCTCAACAGACGTCAAACACACGAGAGTTTGGACAGCGGGCACTGATCTAACCGAGGGTTGAGCTTAATTTGAATTTAATAGCACAGCTATGTCATGCACACGTTATTTGTGGCAGATATTGACAAAGTCATGTTTGCAAGTTTCCAGATGCATCCAATGTGTTTGAAAAGTTTAGGAAGCTATACACCAGCTGTTTCTTCTTGTTTTCAGAGTTATATCCCTCAAATATTTTGTATTCATTACTTTTGTACATGGAAATTTGGATGACAAATTCTACACACGTTTTCCAATCAATCAAGCTTTCGGCTATAATAGAGGCACTGCATCGATGACAGAAAAGGGTGAACTCAATATTTAGCGAACTGAAAAAAGCAAACAAAATAAACAGCAAAAAAAGGAAGTAATTCAAGCCTGTAAAGAGCTGGACGATGACCTCCCATGCAACACACCTCTGAGCAGAGCATGCATATTTATCACCGAGATGTTTACCAGCTAAAGGTCTGTTTGCAGGGCAAAAACACTCCAAGGCTTCTATGCTAATGGCTATAATGGAAGGAGCGTGTTAGCATCTACAAAATCATATTCCAGTGATTATAATTAACCTCATTACAATATCCTAGTTGCCAGTATTCTTAGGTTAAACATGCCTGTACAAATTATAAATATATAAGAAAATAGCAGAAAGTTTTTATTTAAAGAATATATATTAATGAATATAAGATTGCTTTTGAATGCTATAGAGTTAATTTGGTAAGTGGTCGAATAATAACCCTAATCAATTCCTGATGGATAAAATATGGTTCCATCCATTGTTATTTTCCTGAATATAATTTTTTTTTGTTACTTTCAAATCAGAATATGTCACATTACAGAAGTTAAATGTGTACAAATGCTGTTTAATGTCATCTTTAAGGTTAAACGTAGTTATTCGATCTCTTTCAGGACATTCCTCTCTCTCTGAAACACACTGGAGCTCAGTGGATCGAGCTGATCGACGTCTTATCTCTCCTCAACAGCTGGACTGAGACCGGAGGCTGATGTTTTATCACCATCCAACAACACACACCCTGAACACAGGAAGAGTCCAGGGTCTTCAATATTTCAGATATCTGTTTTGTTTGCTTAAGCTTGTATTTCAATTATGATTGCATAAAAGGAGTGAGAATGTAAAGGAAAATTGGTAACACTTTGTTAACATTAGTAAGAGATTTCTGATATTTGAAAGCGACACCCAAACAAACACACCCCTCCCTTTATTGCCCCGCCCCAAAAATACACACACTATGCAAACCGAGGCAACAGCTGGCCCTAATGCAGGTATAGATGAATCAGCTGTCATTCAACAACACCAACAGCATATATTGGTTCTGTAAAAAAGCAAAACACCAATGTTACTAATGTATCGGCCAGAAACATTTTCAGGTCTTCTCGCTCTCTAACGTCTCTCTAGCACTGGAATGCTTTTCTAATATTAATGCAGGTCCTAACATTTACATTCACATTTATGCATTTGGCAGACGCTTTTATCCAAAGCGACTTACATTGCATTTCAAGGTACACATTTTTACATTCTTATCAGTTCTCAGTTCTTCAGATTCCTAAAGATCTTGTCCTTCTTCTTCCAACTATATTCCTCAGACCTTTTCATCTTTGGTAATGTATCAGCCATCTCTCTTTCTACAGTCTTTCTTCAAATCTCCCTCTTGCTCACTCTCTCTCCTCCCATTATGAGTGGACACGCCCCCTACTGCTGATTGGCTCACTCTCTCTCTTCCCCCATTATAAGCGGGCATGGTCCCTACTGCTGATTGGCTCACTCTCTCTCTCCTCCCCCATTATGAGTGGACACGCCCCTACTGCTGATTAGCTCACTCTCTCTCCTCCAATTATAAGCAGACACGCCCCCTACTGCTGATTGGCTCACTTTCTCTCCTCCTATTATGAGCGGGCACGCCCCCTACTGCTGATTGGCTCACTCTCTCTCCAATTATAAGCAGACACACCCCCTACTGCTGATTGGCTCACTCTCTCTCCTCCCATTATGAGCGGGCACGCCCCCTATCTCTCTCTCCTCCCCCATTATGAGTGGACATGCCCCCTACTGCTGATTGGCTCACTCTCTCTCCTCCAATTATAAGCAGACACGTCCCCTACTGCTTATTGGCTCACTCTCTCTCTCTCCTCCAATTATAAGCAGACACGCCCCCTACTGCTTATTGGCTCACTCTCTCTCTCCTCCCCCATTATGAGTGGACAAGCCCCCGGCTCACTCTCTCTCTCCTCCCCCATTATGAGTGGACACGCCCCCTACTGCTGATTGGCTCACTCTCTCTCCTCCAATTATAAGCAGACACGCCCCCTACTGCTTATTGGCTCACTCTCTCTCTCCTCCCCCATTATGAGCGGACACGCCCCCTATTGCTGATAGGCTACAAGTGTGCTGTGCTGCTCGGTCTGTGGTATCTTTCCCAAAAACATTGTTAGCCAACTATGGTCACAAATTCCATTGAATTGTTTTGGAAACGACAAAACTTTTACACCGTTGGGCCAAATCGTTTCTTAACCGTTCCATTCCATGCCATATAACTGATGTTATATCTGATTATTGATTACATTTTTGGAGTTATCCCATCTTTTATCAGGGTTTACACTGTAAAACATTAAACCTTATTGTAAACTGTTGCTGGAAAACTAGATTTGACATAATATGAAATGTAAATAAATATTAATATAACTAAAGCAAACATCAGAGAAACCATATGCTGATAAGAATAAATAATAAGTAATAAATAAACACAGAACTGAGCAGAACTGTAAGTTCCACCTGGTTGTGTCTTAAAGTCATTCAGCCATTCATGTTTGTAAAGAAATGGTACGAACCGGCCTGACTGACGCGTCCTACTTGCTGCCCAACTCCACTTAGTGTTTTTCCCTCTCTGTCAGAGGGATCGCTCCGTCATGTACCCTGCCTGCGGGTTTTCTGAACCTGGCGTCGCCCTGCGTGACAGTGAGGATGATATATGAAATCCAGACTGGCAGACAGAAAGTGGAGTCTTACATGAACGTGGCCCATTGAATAATTGCTGGTTTGTACATAAATGCATGCAAACACGCTCTGTAATAAATCTGTCATATTACACATTTGAGTCTTCCTTGAAGAAAAATACATGGTAGAGAGAGCGGTTATAAAAGGCTGGGTTTTAAGCTTCGGATGGATTTGTCTCACAATAAGCCTCCAGCAGATTAAAGCATGTTAAAGTAATGCTGCTTACACACACTGGACACACTGTTGTGTGTTTGAATGTCGATGCCACTGTCTGTCATGTAAGACGTGCTGCAGATTTACTGAGTGGGTTCAGGCGAATGATGTTTAGAAGAAACACCAAATAAAACATCACTAGTGTATGTATCACTATTATCCTGTCAGCTCGAGGTCAGAAGCACGGATGAAAAAGCAGGATTTAAGTGCAGCAGTTTATTAATACCAAAATCAAAATACTCAGGTTACTTTAGACTCCCAAAAAACACGAACAGGACAACCACAATAAAACAGACGAAAGTGGACAACCAAGACTACAAACTAAGTGGCTGTTTACACGACACCGTTTTCAACTAAAAACGTAAAACTTTTAATTCGTTTTTGCCATTCGTTCACACGACAACGGCGTTTTGAGTGGCTGAAAACACAAAGTTTTGAAAATGGGTTTCAAAGTGTAAAGAACAGTCTCTGTGTAAACAGCAAAAACGTGAATCTCTGAAGACGATGACGTCATGCACGCGTATTACGTGTTCAGTCTATAGTGTTTCATGGCAGCAGAATACAGCGTTTTCAGTCGTTTTCGCGGATCCGTGTGAATGGGGGTCGTTTTGACAATGGTGTCGCCTGTACGCGGAAAACTTCTCCATTTTAAGCATATCGTTGTCGCTAAACGTACCCTAAGGGATATCAATACAAAGGATAATCAATAAAAGGAAACGAGAAACAGGTGCAGGTCGTAATCAAACAATGAGTAACCAAGGAAACAAAGAAAACAGTGAAAATCCAACTCAAACACAGACCAAATGTGGCATATACATTTTATTACATACAGTTTAAAAGATTATAGTCTGTAAGAATTTTTTGATTTGAGCGTCTCTTCTGCTCACCAAGGCTGCATTTGATCAATTACTAAAAAATTACTATTGAAAATAGCTTTTTCTATTGTTATATAGGTTAAAGTGTAATTTATTCCTGTGATCAAAGCTGAATTTTCAGCATCATTACTCCAGTCTTCAGTGTCACATGATCCTTCAGAAATCACTCTAATATGATGATTTGCTGATTTGAAACATTTCTGATTATTATCAATGTTGAAAACAGTTGAGCTGCTTCATATTTCTGTGGAAACATGGTTCTTTGATTAATAGAAAGTTAAAAAGAACAGTATTAAATTAACATTTAAATATTTTGTAACATTATAAATGTCTTTACTGTCACTAATGACCAATTAAATGCATACCTGATTAAATAAAAGTAATAATTTACTTTAAATTTAAAAAATATCTTACAGCCCCCAAACTTTTGAAAGGTAGAGTACATTTTAATATTACATCACTTAATTATCTACAACTAAAATAAAATAGATATTTAAATGAATTACATGTTAAATTTGAATTAAAACTAATTAAGTGATCAATTGCATATCAATATTTGCTAAGAAAAGATCCTAATTTAAGATTCATAGAGATTACATAATTGTGGCAGACTGAACAGACAAATAGTGGCTTTAGAAGTCTATGTGTTGTTTGTTTTATTATATTATTAAGCATCAGTTTATCACTGTATTTGAAGAAACATCGAGTCTGTATTTTAACTTTGAGTTGCTCCGATGGCAGGAGAATTCCTGCTTCTGATTCCTGATTTTCAGTCAAAAAATTTCAGTCAAACACTGACTTAAAGAATTAAGAATGAAAACATAAAAATTCAGTGTTTTCGTATGTTGAAAGATATCTCTGAGCTGTTTAAATGACTGTCTGACCATTAGATCACACATTGTTTGCCTGACCTTTCCCGAAAAGGTCATCATTTCATTAGCTTGTTCATTTAAGCCGTTCATGGCCGAGTCGATCAATACGCCTCTAACTGAAGGACAAGCGCTCGGTCTAAAATACTCAAGCCTGTCAATATCAACAGCGCTGTCTGTCCATCCGCAAGCCAAGACCGGCTGTTCTGAACAAACTCTTCAGACATTTTTCTGAGAAGCTTGCCAAACTAGATCAATACAAAAAAAAACAAGATCAATGAGAAATCGAGTCCTGCCGAACACCATTCATCTCGGTGGAATCTCACACATTAGCGCAGGAACACAAAGGTCTTTTGCAGCTAGTTGTGCTCCGCTGAACTCAATTTATTTCACACGCCGCCTAACTCGCTCCATCTCACATCCAGTCCCGCTGGGAAACGAACCTGTGCAAGGACAAACCATTACAACCTCTGACCTCAGGGTCTCCGTGTCTCATTCCCGAGGCGATCCGGGCTCAATCAGCCTCCACGCTGATCCGCTACACATAATTCCCAGTTGTGCCGGTGAAGCACTTATTTAGTTTTGTCTGACCTTAGTTACAATTTTTGTTCTCCGCACCTAAACCCTGAGAGACAGGTGACGCTGAGGTCAGGATTAGCAGTGGGAAGTTCGGATCATTTTACTGACTCGGATCTTTGAATCTCTCGAATCTTTTTTCGAGTCATTTCGTTCATTTCGGCAGAATGTATTGAAAATGTTACATGTTAGCCAAATTCCCCAAACACATCAAATGTTGATCGCATTTAGAATAAGAAAAAAATTGCAATGCAAGGAAAAGATTCAGGCTATGCAGTCTATTAGTTTACCTCACCTCCCAAAGCCGTTCGTTTATCCCCTGACATCCTCATAAACTGAGCTATGCAGTCTGTACCGGATACAGAATTGATTAGTTCATGTTTCAAGTCTATCGACTTCGGGTTCGAGTCATTCGTTCATCACAAAACTCTACCCTAACCCTAACCCTAACCCTAACCCTAACCCTAACCCTAAGACTCGAGAGGTGAACTAATCATTAATGTTTCCAGTACAGAACATATTGGATGTTTGTCAACACAAAATGAACGAATCACTCACTGAGACAACTCAGTAGTCCCGAGTCATATTAAAGATTCGTTCAAAATTAACGAATCGTTCATGACCGACCCATCACTAGTCAGGATTATAGAGCGCAACACTCTGGTGTTTTCCTCAAATAACTCAATTCATTTTCTCCATAGGTCTATTAGGCCGTTAGCCTGCATTATTTCAACTTAGTTTTAAGATAATAGTTTAACAGCAGAATTTGTGGTTAAAACCTACATTACCCATGATGCTGTGCAGAAAATTCCACCAATCAGAGAGTCGAAACAAGAAACACATGTCAATCTCGTTAGCTCCGCCCACTCCCATGAAGCACCAATCGAGTCGGTCTCCTCATGCTCTCAAAATACTTACATATTTGAATATTTATGCATATTTTGCAATAAACTTGGAATATATATATATATATATATATATATATATATATATATATATATAATCAACATTCTTAAATGAGTACTTTTATATTTCTCCATTGTTTTTATTTCGATTATGCTGTTCAGTTTTGCTGCTTCATATTTTTGTGGAAACCATAATTTTTTTTCAGGATTCTTTGATAAATAGAAAGTTCAAAGCTGTAACAGCATTTATTTGAAATATATACTTTTTTGTATCAATGTAATGCTTCATTGCTGTGTAAAGGTATTAACTGTAATAATAAAGTAATAAAAAAATCATACTAAACCTAAACTGTTGAATGGTAGTTTTAATATTTTACCATCACTATCAATCACTTAATTAGCTAAAATAAATCAAATAAAATAAAACTAAATTAAACCAATACATCGATATATATATAAACTTTGTATTAAAACGAATGCAATGGAGAAAAATTTCCTCTTAAAAATCCAACATATCAAACATATGTTGTGCTCATCATAAAAGAGCTGTACTCAAGTCATTGTTTGTACTGATTGCATTTCAATTGGTTTTTGAATTAATAAATAGATACAGAAAAAAACTGTCATATCGTTGACCCAGATACAACTTCTTCTCAATCTTTTACTAAATTATGCCCTATAACAAATATATTTGAGCATAAAAGCCCTTCTGGTCTTCACGATATTTCAACCACACGAATCAAGAAATGCAATTTTAGAAATCGTGCTCCTCCAATCAGCTTATATCTCCTCGCGTTTATTACTCGACTGGGTGAATTCATGGATCATGTGGCTGTTTAATTGACCAAAACATGAATCATCGTTTGACAGGCATTTGATCAGAAACGCCACTGAGATGAAACAATTTAATTAGGACGGCAGACTTCAGATTGGAATCGCCTGACAACTGAAAGAGTGTGTGCAAATATCAACCAGTTTAAAGGCTGACGGCAAGCGCAGACGGACGCTTCATTAGCTGGAGAACGTGTCTGAGCTGTATGCTGATAGGTCGATAGAGCACATCATCAGTTAATGCATTTACATAATTAAAACCGATCAACACAGAAATGATGACTATAGGATGTTTTGAAATTAGGTTGTAATTGCATGTCAGATCATTCAAACAAACTAACCGAAGGATTACTAAAACAATCAGTGCTTTGATGAGCATTTTGCATAAATGACTACATGCAGTAATTAGTGAGGTTCAATTTCTGACGTGAAACCATAAAGAAATGAGCAATAACACTGCAAAACATCCCAGCAGACCATTTAACAGACTAACATCTCTGGTCTCTTAACCCAAGAGTGAGAAATTTAACATGGCAAAGGAACAGAAGGACTGACAAGACAACATTAAAAACACGAAACACTATAAAGGAATATTAGTTATTAGTCTCTGAGAAAATCTACAATGCACTTTAGTCAAACACAATCCAATTAGGAGATTCTCATTAACATTTACAAGAGATGTTGTGCCTTCATAATATGATTTCTGGATACATAATCAATGCTCAAAGCATCCATTCAGACGAATCAACATCCCAATATACACGTTTATGGTTATTGAGGTTCTCAGTTACTGAATCTAACTATAGTCATTCTTCCTGGATGACTAACTAACTACACGAGTTAACATGAACTAACAATGAGAAATACTTTTAAAGCATCTATCTATCTATCTATCTATCTATCTATCTATCTATCTATCTATCTATCTATCTATCTATCTATCTATCTATCTATCTATGATTGTCTATCTATCTATCTATCTATGATTGTCTGTCTGTCTATCTATCTATCTATCTATCTATCTATCTATGATTGTCTATCTATCTATCTATCTATCTATCTATCTATCTATCTGTAACCGGATGAATGAGGTGATGGACATTAGTGAGCACCTATCAGCAGGTAATCCACCCTATTTAAGAGCTGGTTGGCTGTAGCCCGGGATGCGTCACGTTCGACTCCGCCTCCTTCCAGTGTTTACAGTGGCTGTAGGTATGTGTGTTAGCATATAGCAACTTCTGTTTTTAGTTTGTTTGTATGTAGGGGACTAATTATTAGTGTTGTGTTTAGCTTGTCTGTCTTCTCCGGTTTTCCTTCGGTTTGTCGCAGTGGTTGCATATGCTGGCTGCTCGCCTTTCAGGTATGTGTGAACTGTTGATGGAAAGCGTATTGTTTGTCTTTATTTGGGGGTTTAGGATCGGCTGATTGTGTTGAGTTATGTGTAGTGTCCCTGTAGTCTATCTGAACAGCGGATTGCATGATTTGAGTACCCGTGCCTGTGAAAGGACAAGCACATTGTGCGAATGCATCGTCTACTTCCGGTAAGTGTTATTGCGCATGTAGTTACGAGCTGAAAGTTTAGCCATTGAGGCATAAATCTTAGTGTTTCTTTGTATTTGGCTTAGGATTTTCCCTCTCGTCCGGCGATCTTGTTCTTCCTGCTGGTGCTATAAAAAGCTATTACAGCCCCGTCGATTCCTTGCTGCCAGATTAAGAGCGCATCGTATTTTCCTGCTCCACTGTCGCTACCGTGTGCAATACAAACTTTTTGCCATCTGTGAGAAGATCGTCACCCCACTGATGAGGGGGACCGTTGCTGTCTGGTTTTATTTATTATTTGTTGATTTAATGTTTCTTTTATTGAACTTTTGAGGTTAACACTTGGTGTCAAAAATGGAACACCAAACTATCTGCTTGTGAGCTCATTGCGTGAATTGAGTTATTTATTTATGGTCTGTGTTTACACCTTTGTATGTTATTCGTGATTGTCTATTAATGGTGATATTATCTGCTCATGACCGTACCCTAAACATCATCCAACTGGGCTTTAGTGCAGTTGGTATGTTGAAGTTTGGTTATTAATTATTTTTTGTGATTTTCGTTTCAGGTGCTGAGGTTCCACGGGTG
>NC_139973.1:39366532-39384032 GCF_963993115.1 Abramis brama | reverse complement strand
TTGTTTGTTGGTAGGACTATTACTGTACTTTAATATGAAGTTCATGATACTTTTGAATAAATTCAGGCAACTTGATAAATTATTTGAGTATCTTCATTTAAACTCAATACTTCAAACAATTCATAATGACTCACTCAGTAGCCTAACAGACAGAGAAACTACAATGACTCGATTTACACGAAGTTCTGTCATGAAACTTTAGATGGCACAGGCTAATCGGTCCTTAACTCAGTCTGCCAGCAATCACATCATCCTCTATAGGGCACAGCTGATTGGTTCTCGCTGTATCAGTAGCCAATGAGCTCGATGCTCAACCTTCAAATACTTGTGTAGCTCGAATAGCAGTTGCAGTGCGCTTTCAGAAACCCTACACCTTCCCCAGCTCCACCTGTATAGATCTGCTATGGGTTATTCATGTATGCTGTATTGTACAGCGACAGCATGTCTTACTTGCTCACAGCAGCGTGTTGTGTATGTATTAGCAATAGCAAGTCTCCATACTTGATCAGAAGCAGCAGCAATAATATCATCATCATCATCATCATCATCAGGAGCATGTCTGTCATGATCCCAGCCTGTGTTCCCCTGTTTTGTGTGAGGACTTTTGAGTTATTTCCTGTCTTGTGCCATGTTTTGAAATTATTTGTAGTTTGTCATGTTGATTACTCTCCCCAGGTGTGTCTTGTTATTTCCCTTGGTTAAGGCCCTTGCACACTGAGTCCGAAATTCGCATCCGAAATTTTCGCACGTTAAAAAATAAATACGACCTCACGTTATGTCGATCACGCTTACACACTGCCTCCGAAACTTTCGTCCGTCATAAAAAAATTAGAATCAGGTTCGATTTTCAGCAATTTTTCGCATTTTAAATGGTGTTTTGATAATTCAGAGCCACCGAATCACGAATACGAAAAACCTTTACCCTCGTGTGTTCCCATGACAATTTACCAATTTTAAATAAACAAGAATCGGCACACTGCCACCTCTGCTCCCAAGGATTTATTAAAATGAACAACATTCCGACCCAAAAGGTCTTCGACCAGGCCTGGCGAAGACCCTTTGGGTCGAAACGTTGTTCATTTTAATAAATCCTTGGGAGCAGAGGTGGCAGTGTGCCGATTCTTGTTTATTTTGAGTTTGATGCTTCATCTGATCGAGCACCTGCCAATAGTTTTTCTGGATGTGCGCACAATCTCTTTTTGAATTGACCAATTTTACCATAAATTGCCCCTGTAATTCTCTTGTGGTTGTTCAGTCGTTGTTTGCTGTAAAATGCTCCTGTCCTGAGTTTCTTTGTTTGCCCTGGATTCCCTGTGTTTGTATTGTTAATAAAGTAATGCTTGCATGTTGATTCTCTCTCCGCTTCATCCCATCCTCAGCATTACAATGTCTTTCTTGCTCACAGCAGTGTGTCTTGTATGTATTGGCAGTAGCAAGTCTCGTACTTGACCAGCAGAAGCAGCAATAATATCAGCAGCAGCGTAGCAGATTTATTCCACCAAGACTAAACATATCAACATTGTCATAACCATTAGCACACCAAACACTCCGAGAGTTGTCATCATGATAGAACTGTTTATACTCTACGTTCAGTTCATATTGTACAGCAAACAACATGGAAACACATGTGTCTGTCTCTCACACGGAAATGAGCAGAGAAGCCTTGAGCCATCGTCATGGAGACAGGATGCAGCTCAAGCTGTGTGTGTGTGTGTGTGTGTGTGTGTGTGTGTGTATCATAATAACAAAGATACTATTATTTAAAATAAATATAAATATATAAATAATATAAAATAAAAGTTTGGGTTGGTAAGATTTTTAAAATGTTTTAAAAAAAAGTCTCTTTCCTCACCAAGGCTGGATTTATTTGATCAAAAATACAGTAATAACAGTAAATATTATTATAATTATGAAATAGCAATAAAATTTCCATAATGCAAAAACATTTTTTTTTCACCTTTCAGTTTTTGAAATATGACCTGGAGGTGTTTTTATGAGATTCCCTCTTATATGAATCTCTTTTGACAAGCAGTAGGAAGTAATTCCAGAGACTGAGTGAGAATAAGAATGAGAAGGTATATACACACACGCACACGCACGCACACACACACGCACAGGAAGTGATGGCTCTGATGGGTTTGGCTTCCTTTCTGTCTCTGCTCCATAATCTTTTTTAGATTACTGTAATACAGCTGTCTTCCTCTCACACTTACTCTCTCAATCGTTCTCTCTCTCTGCTCTTCTCGTCTCTGTGTGTCTCTTTATTATTGGCAGAACAAAGCCGTCCTGTTATAATCTCCTCATGCCCAGCTGCCATCACATTTAGACAAGACATGAAACTTCTGTTCTATTTTATTGCCCAAGTAATTTCCAACAACATTTGCATTAATCCAAGCCCTCCATTAGCTCTATCAGTCTGAGCAATCTCCCTCCAATTAAACCACATAAAAGACATTTTATTAACGTCATTAGAACTGATTAAACATATTTCCATTTACATATTATCAGTATTTGTCATAGAAAAAATGAACAGAAGAGCAGGTTGGAATGACTGAAAAAGGGGCGGAGACTGTGCTCATAAGGGGTGTGGCCTGACAAGTGAGGATTGGTTGTAGTCTTATGGGGCGGAGCCTGTGTGCTGGTCGTCAATGGGTGGGGTCTGAAATTGAAAGGGGTGTGGCTTGAGAGAAACAAATTGTGGATTTAACCCACCCACCTGTATTTTTAGGTTTGGGGAAGTAATACGAAGACAAAAAAGAATGAGAGAGAAAGACGAGAAAAACACGAAAAGAGGACCGGAAAACACAATCAAGGGACCGAGTGAAAAGCTTTAGGGTGAAAAGCGAGAAACTCCCCTGTATTACACCTGTGGCCCGTGTCATTCATAAACGCTCTCTACACACTTTCTCCAGCTCGCGAGTGCTTTCAACTCATGAGTCATGTGTGTAGTGTGCAATTAACCCTTCAGCACAGTCGTTCATTTAACATCGTGAAGCCAGACTGTAAATAAACAGTGGTCATGACTCCACAATCCATCAAATCACTTCAGAAAATCTCATGTTATTAACAGAGTAACATCATGATTATTTTCATTTCCATGCTCTTAATGGAAGTTGAAATGGTTTGTAAAATTACAAGTATATGCATCATCATATCTAGCGATTTATATGGGTGTTTTATGCTATATAATACTGTGCTAGTGCCTTTGCTGAACAGTGCAGAAAGCATGACAATATTTTACTCAGGAAGTGGCGTCCAGTTATCATTTTGGAAATAAAAACAGTTAAATTGCCTTTTTATTGCTATTTTAATGTAAAAAGTCTTAACTTTTGCAGTCAGATCAAAAATGTGTAAAAAAAAGAAAGAAAAAATCACAAGTCAAATTGTGACTGGAAATGGAAACTCAACTCAAGCACATTGCATTGTGGTATACAGTATTGCATTCAATACACAGTCATGCAGGTTTTGCATGAATACAGTAAATTTACAAACAGTATATGCTACTGACTATATACTGCAGAAATAGTAAGAGTAGTGTGGCAGTCTTCATAACAGCACCAAACAGCCTCATATGCGCGTCTGCAGCGTTCATGAATCTAGGCTGCAGCACCTCGACACTCTCTGATCTCTCAGAGCACAAGATACGGCACTAATTAACAAGCCTGGTGATTTAGACATGACCCGGCCGGCCCTTCAGCTCTGGGTCAGTGAGGGGACGAGATCTAGGTCATCATCAAGCGTGTGTGTGTGAGACTGTATCTGGGAAGCAACTGTGAATCTCTAGTTTGTCAAGCTAAAACAGCATTGTTTGCTCCACTACAAGTTACTAACAAAAATAAGGAGAAGATACTTTAGGGGAAAATATATTTTCAATTATATGTGACTATGCAATGAAATTATCTGGCACAAAACGGCACACAAAAAACCTAAATACAACAAATAAACCAGAATACAGTATATATGTTATAGCCTCATAAGGGGTGTGGCCTAACAAGTGAGGATTGGTTGGATTTGGATGAGGGCGGAGCCTGTGGGCGGAAATCGAAAGGGGTGTGGCATGAGAGAAGGAGGTTGGGCTTAGGAGGCGGAGTTCAGCAATGGGGCGGGGCCTGCTGGAGAAAGGGGTGGAGCTTGAGAGAAGAAAGTTGGGCTTAGGAGGCGGAGTTCAGCAATGGGGCGGGGCCTGCTGGAGAAAGGGGTGTGATATGAGAGAAGAAAGTTGGGTTTAGGAGTTGGAGTTCAGCAATGGGGCGGGGCCTGCTGGAGAAAGGGGTGGGGCTTGGGAAAAGAAAGTTGGGCTTAGGAGGCGGAGTTCAGCAATGGGGTGGGGCCTGTTGGAGAAAGGGGTGGGGCTTGAGAGAAGAAAGTTGGGCTTAGGAGGTGGAGTTCAGCAATGGGGTGGGGCCTGCTGGAGAAAGGGGTGTGACATGAGAGAAGAAAGTTGGGCTTAGGAGGCGGGGATCAGCAATGGGGCGGGGCCTGCTGGAGAAAGGGGTGGGGCTTGTGAAGAAAGTTGGGCTTAGGAGGCGGAGTTCAGCAATGGGGTGGGGCCTGCTGGAGAAAGGGGTGGGGCTTGATAGAAGAAAGTTGGGCTTAGGAGGCGGAGTTCAGCAATGGGGCGGGCCTGCTGGAGAAAGGGGTGTGACATGAGAGAAGAAAGTTGGGCTTAGGAGGCGGGGATCAGCAATGGGGCGGGGCCTGCTGGAGAAAGGGGTGGGGCTTGAGAGAGAAAGGTGTAGATATAAACTAGAATACCTAACCTAACCTAATTTGTTTAATTTAAATCGGAATTTATTCACAGAAACGATTCAATACAATGAGTCAGACTTTCCAAAACACCTCAGTGCCAGCAGGGTCTAAGATGTGCATGTTAACAAGTCAAACCCTGAATAAATAAAATATAACAGGTAGATACTGAACATTTGCAGTAACGTTAATCTAATACTTAGATTAGAAGTATTGGAAGTCGCTGTTTACTCATTAAAAACACACTCAAACCACATTCAAAGACTTCTGAAGATAAGACTTTACAGAAGTCAACACTTCAAAAATCACAAAACTGAGACTTTAGCTCAAGTCTTCTGCTTCTCAGACTTTTACTTCTGGGAAAAACATCCCAATAATCTCACAGTTTCAGAAGAGATCTCAAACATGTCTCAAACTGCGCTCAGAATCTCCAAGACACCGAAGTCTGCAATCAAAAGCATTTCTCATCAAATGATCGCGGCTGCTATTCACACTCATTTTACTGTATGACGACTACTGACTCATGTGGGTCTAATCTTTATTTCTCCTGAGGCGAAACATCTGAGACAAAGTTCATAAGTTTCATGAGCTATGTAACGAGCAACAAAACCCTCTGGGAGGCTTCATAGAATAATAAGTAAAAAAGATAAACAGACATATATAAAGACAATTACAAAAGACACTGCAAGACATCACAGAGCTCAGAGCTCCATGATAATCTCTGTGAAAAGCATGTTCAGGATTGCAAGATCCTATTGGTTACATCATTCCATTGCGGTCTTAAATGTCTATTTGTAACATATTTACAGTGGTTGAACATTGCAACCACATGTCTTCTGCAAATTACAGGCATTTAAATGTGTGTATAAGCACAATGAGTCATTGAATCATTCACTTCTAGTTTCACTCTAGCTAGTTTCACTCCATTGACTGTCTGATGCATATTTCATACAAATAAACAAGACTTCACCAGACTCATTCTGATTGGCTGGCTTTACGCATCAAATCTAAAGCTAAAATCAAATGAAAAAAAAAAAAAAAAAAAATTAGTGCTGGGCAACGATTAATCATGATTTATCGCATCCAAAATAAAAATTTGTGTTTGCATAATATATGTGTGTATACTGTGTATATTTATTTTGTATAAATACACAGACATGCATGAACATATTTAAGAAAAATGTGTTATATATATAAAATATTTATATTTATATACATATATACAGTGTATATACATACAAATATTTCTTAAATATATACATGCATATGTGTGTATTTATATATAAAAAGTAATTATACACAGTATACACACATATATTATGTAAACACAAACTTTTATTTTGGATGCGATTAATTGCGATTAATAGTTGCCCAGCACTAAAAAATATTTAAAAATATTAAAGTTGAAGAACTAATATTAATAAAAAAAAAAAAATAAAAAAAAAATTAAACTATAGAAATACAAGAAAACTAATAAAATGACAAAAGCACATAACAAAATTGCTAAAATGTATGCATCAAATCTTCAGCACACCTGAGCATCACATCGAGCTGTGGTTGGTCTCTGTACATGTCAACCCGAAGATCTCTTACTGTAATATATCACTGCAGGTACAGAACATCTTCTGCTACTGTATGCATGATCTGCAATGATATGCTTAATCTAGTTGACCTGCAATAGCATCTGTGAGTACAGTAAAGTAAAGCATAACTAAGTTGTTCTGTAAGTCTATAAAACGATTTATGTCTGAGGAGATTTATTGAGCCTACAGGCAGGATTAAAGCAGGATTAAAAGGAAAAGCTGTTAAACCTGCCCCTTTAAGACCCGTAGGAAACATCCCCTTAAACGTGTCTGAGCTGTGTCAGGAGATCACCGCAAGATCCAGAACGCTGTTTTAACCACAATGACATGCTGGTGCAGTTATTATCACAGCAACTGCTGGTTCAACTCAGAAATTTGACACGTTACAGCAGTTTATGAACTGTGTTTCTACCCAAAAGTGATGCATTTCACCGTGTCAACATGTCTTATATTTGGGCTTTTGTTTGCTATGATGGAAACAACCCTGTTCAAGTGGATTTTATGCATAATAAAATGTGCAAAATGACAGTAAACACCGGCTGTGATTTATTGTAATATTATGCATGGTTTAAATTGAATTGTAATGATAGTCTGGCTCTCACTGACGTAAGTGAGTGAGTGCAGTGTTCTTCTCGTCAGCTACAAATAAAACTAAAGCCATTAAAATAAAATAAAATAAAATAAAATAAAATAAAATAAAATAAAATAAAATAAAATAAAATAAAATAAAATAAAATAAAATATGAAATTTTGCATTTGCAATTAACTGAAATAAGTTGAAGTTGAAGTACTAAAATTACTAAAATAAAAATGGACAATATATAAAATAAAAGCTTATTTAAAATATTAAAAAGTATAGAAATAATACAAAAATACAGTATGCCTGGGTGATTGACACGAAACATCACATCACGACGCAATGATATGTATCGTCATGTATGCAAATATGCAAATACTTTTCACACAGAAGGCAGTTACAGTAAAATTTAAGCACACACTCATTCAAAGCCCTTCAGCACAGCATTGGTGTTTTTGCATGTAACTGATTTCAATGTGAGTCTGAATGTGAAGAATGACAGTGTAACATCTTAAATTTGGGCCTGCTCCTCATAGCACAAGTCGCATGGAATACTTAATAATTTGAAGTGCTTATTGGACACTCTCATGAACAATGATAGGCTTGTATGATAGGCTTTTATCATGTATAAACTAGTAAAACAGTATAGTGTCACTCTTTATCCACTGTCCACCTCAGAGACATTACAGAATTAACCTCCCAGATACGCCGCTCGGTCCCCAGAGAGCAAGAAGAGATGTAGTCAGGTCTATTCTTGTGTGTTACGCTGGTCTTTTATCACACAGTTCATTCAGTGGCCATCAGGGTCCTATTGAACATCAGTCTTTCTTTCTTTCTTGCCCTTTATATATCCCTCTTCGTCTCGCGGCAATCTTTCTCTCTCTTTCAGCCTGACTGCTCTTGTCCTCTCATCTCTCTCTCTCTCTCTCTCTCTCTCTCTCTCTTTCAAGTCACAGCTGCGGCAACAACAATTAGGTCAAGCTTTACACTTGGGCCTATTTTAAGCTTCCTCGCTCTCGCAAAAGACTACAAATGGTCCAATATCAGTGTCTGCGTTCAAATCAAAGCAAGAGCAAGTCTGAATCACAGCGAGTTGCATTCAAAGACTAAAATTCAGTGATCGTTATAAATGAAACAACAACCTTTTACATGTAATTTGCTTTGAAATTACCATGAAATGAAACTAAAATACATGTTCCTGGTCTTATTGTGAACAATTCATCAGTGTATTAAAAATACAATAAAACAGTAATATTATGACATATTATTACAATTTAAAATAACAGTTTTCTATGTGAATATATAGTAAAGTGTAATTTATTCCTGTGATCAAAGCTGAATTTTCAGCATCATTACTCCAGTCTTCAGTGTCACATGATCCTTCAGAAATCAATGTAAATCAATGCAGGCTAAATAAAAATAAAAGCTTTTATTTTAAAATTTTAATAATTCGTCTTTTCTGTCACATTTGATCAATCTAACGTGTTCTTGCTGAGTAAAAGTATACATTTCTTTTAAAAAATCTTATGAAAAAGCGCTATATAAATGTAACGAATTATTATTATTATTATTATTATAGTGTACCTCCGATTCAATTTGATTAATAATAACTTTTTAGAATTCCTCTCATTGATTCTGATCAACAGTCAAATTTATGTTACCAATTTATTAGTAATAAATGACCGATTCATGAGTAAAACAGGACATTCATCGAGAAATAAACCAAACTCTGACACTAAACAGACTCGGGTCCACATCAGAAGCTTTCGTCTGAAATAACAGCTGATGTGACGTTGGCTAAAATGGTAACTTGCTTTTAAAGTCCCCCTGTGTTGAGAATACATTTTTAATGTTGTTTATATTTCTATGTGGTGTTTTTAATATGCTTTAAGACAAACCATGTGTAAATTCATAAGTCGACTCCATTGCTGAGTATTTTCTCCTTAAAACTGCAGTGAACCAAAGACAGTCTCAAAAACACGCTTTGAAATCGCTGGTGTTTCTGACGTCACAAACTACCTTGTAACCAATCAGATCAACGTGTGATCGTCAACCAGTGGATCTCTGAGCTGAGTGAGTGAGTGGAGGCGGGGCTCATTTGCATATTCATAGAACTGCGCATACTAAATGAGGCAAGGGTGTCGAGTTACATTCAAGATATTTAAAGGCATGAAGAATTTTTTTTCAAGGAAACAACATTTAAATGTGTCATTTTGGTGATCAAAGATGAGTTTTAAGGGATAAAATGATTGACTACAGGGGGACTTTAAGAGTTATTAGAGTATGAAGAAAGATTATAAAGACAAATGTTCTTTGTAATGACGTGTGCTGATGAATCATTCACAATAAGACCAGGAACATGCATTAAGACAGCAAACAGAGTCAGTTTGGGTTTCATGAAATCTCTCAACTGCACAAATCAACACACGTCCTCCTCATCTCCGCTCACACACACAGTGATTCAGAAATATCCCACACCAGATGCTCTCAGACAGTCATGAAGGGTCTTACACAAGATCAGACTGGGTTCGGTGTCTTGGCCCTGTTCCTCTCTGAAACACAGTTCACATGAATGAGTCGATGCTTCACCCACTCACTCGTTTACACCGAAGGGATTTACTCGCCTGTGTGTTTGTGCACGAGTTAAACCACCACTATCTGCCCTATTCACACAGTAACCGTTTCTCATGGGGTTGTAAGGTCTTTTCAACATTTACAGGGGCTAGTCTGTGATTGTATTACTGTCCGAATCCAAAAGGTCAGTGTTTTTCTCCCAACACCTGCATTAAAATCCCCGGTCGAATGCATGAGTTTTATCACGGAGGAGCCATGCAATTACGGACAAAAATAAACGTTGCGTTTATAATAAATGTTGTTTTTTAATGAATGCCACTGTAAACAACACTATTTTCGATGCTGTTCTGACTACTGTTAAATTTAAAAGATTTGTTGTGGGGTTAGTGGAAAAAAAATACATGTTTATAATGATTAAAAAAATTATTTACCATTATTTTACATTTATTTCTGACTGTCGTAATTAAAATGTGACTTCTACACTGATGCAACTGATCTGTTTGTTTATTTATAGGAAATGAATCTCACCAATGCAGTTTTGACTTGGAATGACTTATAGTTACGTGCGAATTGGAAAACACAGTAACCAAATGTAATTTCATTATATGCCCTATTCCGATGGTAATTGCTTCTCATGTGGACGTCCGTAACCAAAAAAAAAAACAAATGTACGCAGTAAACCAGCAGAACAGTTTTGTTAGCTTATTAACTATTTCCTAACAAATGCCAAAGATTCCCTCCACACATCACGTCTCAAGCTCAGAGACGTGTTCGGAGAGTGGCATGAGCATTGAAAGCACTCGGCGGGTCTGACAGCTCTCATAATTCGTGTTAAAACACGCTGGAAACTGCATGTGTCACATTATGATGTTGTAACCCATTTGCATTTATTAATTTAGCAGACGTTTTAATCCAAAGTGCCTTACGAATAAGGAAAACCACAAGCAGTTTATCATGAAAGAGCAATAAATTAGCATATAGTGTAAATACGTATAGTGTAAATATAAAATCTTCATTTTTTAACTGTAATAGTAATAATAATAATAATGAAAGAAAGTTATTATGTTCCCGAAGATTACTGTAAATGCTGCCACATTTAGTACCATGAAATGTTTTTGAGGACATTTTCTCATCCAGCTATGGACAAACCCCAAGCAAATGAGCATATTTCACATTTTACTCTAAATATCAAGAGCTCAAAACAAAGTAACCATCTCTTACACAACATGACATCCTGCAGATCTTCCATACAGAGGAACTGGAGGAAAACAAGAAGCTCTTGACCCGCTCAGACACACGTGCGTGACGTCTGACTGATTCCTCTCCAGAAAGACTCAACGAGAGTCGGATAATCATTACACAGACATGAATACATTGACCCATGAGTGCATCAGAGGTTTCAGCCTGCTCCAGACAAATGAAAATGGATTAATGTGCCTGATGGTTTCACAGACGGGTCATCTGAGGTTATTCCTGTCCGTCTCAGGAAACCTTCAACATGAACTTACAATGCAATGAATATTCTAGCAGACTACACATGCCTGCATTAAACAACCAGTCTCAATATATGGCTGGGTGATATAGCGATAGCTGATGAACATTGATGCAAAAATGTGTTTTCGGTGAAGAAAATGATTCAAAAAGAATTGCTCATACCTCAAACCACTAACATATCTCTTCATCAGCTGCTGGAAAGAGTAAAAAAAGAGCATTCCCTGAAAGCAAAGCCGTCGTCTGAGAGTTCACACACGTTCGGTCACGAACACCAGCTCTCATCTGCTCGACGCTGATGTTAAACTCGATTCATGATGGCACCTGAACTTCTGAACTATGCTCGTTTCTCCCATGGGCTTTCCTTAACATTCGGAGATTGACGGCGACACAGAACTTCTGTGAGAAGTCTGCAGAATTAGGACACAAACGCACACTGACTGTAATAAAAAGAACATACACTCTAAAAAAAAAAAAAATGCAGGGTTGTTTTAACCCAAATTTGGGTCAAATATGGACAAATTCAACCGTTGGGTTAAAAAATTTAATTTAAAAATTTAACCCAACGCCTGGGTTTGTCCATATTTGACCCAAGTTTGGGTTGAAACAACCAAGCATTGTGAATAGTAGACTTCTGGCATACTCTTTTCAACATGCAATGCTTTGGGATAAACTTATTTTAATCTCACATACTGTTTATGGTGGATAGTGTGGACACTGAGGCACAGCATTTATGTACTATGTGAATATGAATACACACACAAATAGGAACAGATATTGAAAGAAAGCACAACAGACAAACTAACAAATGGATAATTCACTATCCATGCGGGAAGAATTCACAATTCAATAAGGTTCAGTAAGGGTTTGAAAAAATGAAATTAATACTTTTAATCATTAATTGATGCATTCAATTGATAGAAAGTGAGAGTAAAGACATTTATAATGTTACAACAGATTCTGTTTCAAATAAATGCGTTCTATTCATCAAAGAATCCGGAAAAAAATGACACCCTTTCCACAAAAATATGAAGCAACAAAACTGTTTTCAACATTAATAAGAAATGCTTCAAACAGAATATTAGAATGATTTCTGAAGGATCATGTGACTCTGAAGACTGGAGTAATGATGCTGGAAATTCAGCTTTGATCACAGGAATAAATTTCATTTTATAATATATTTACATAGAAAATGGCTATTTTTAATTGTAATATTATTTCACAGTTTTACTGTATTTTTGATCAATAAGCAGAAGAGACTTCTCTCAAAAACATAAAAAAAACCCTACCAACCCCAAACTTTTGAATGATAGCGAATGCAAATCACCTGCGTCTCTTTGATCAGACTGAACTGAGCAGATTCTGTACTCGGGTCTTTAAAGTGAGACAGCAGCTGTTCTGCACAGCTTGATAAGAAACCTTGAAGAGTGTTTCATCTTCATCTTTTTTTATCAAAAACACAACAGTACCGTCAAGGTCAGAGTCACAGAGAACGACATCACAGTATAATAACAGTAATCTTTGACTCATCGCAAACCTGACTTATTAAATAAATTAGCAAGGCAAAAAGACCAAGAGGTTATTTTAACAGATGCCTTTTCACCCAAAGTGACATAAATGACAGCACAGAGGAAACATTTTGATTTTGATCATGAATAACTCTGTACGAGCAGCCGAACCTCTTTAAACCGGTACTACTGCAGATTTTTGCATGAACTTGTAATTCTATTTAAGGCAAGACACCACAAAAATAATTAATAGATATCACCATACTTTAATAGTAAAAAAAAAGTTTGCAATCATTAATGTAATCAATAAACTGGGGAGAGTTATTGATTACATTAATGATTGCAAATGCAAACCTTTTTTTTACTATTAAAGTCCCCATTTTATCCCTTAAAACTCATCTTTGATCACCAAAATGACAAACTTAAATGTTTTTTCCTTGAAAAAAAATTCTTCATGGCTTAAAATATCTTGAATGTAACTCGACACCCTTGCCTCATTTAGTATGCGTGGTTCTATGCATTATGCAAATGAGCCCCACCTCCACTCACTCACTCAGCTCAGAGATCCACTGGTTGATGATCACACGTTGATCTGATTGGTTACAAGGTAGTTTGTGACGTCAGAAACACCAGCGATTTCAAAGCGTGTTTTTGAGACTGTCTTTGGTTCACTGCAGTTTTAAGGAGAAAATACTCAGCAATGGTGTCGACTTATGAATTTACACATGGTTTAAAAACATATTAAAAAAGCAACATTAAAAGCTTGATTTTCACCACAGGGGGACTTTAAATATGCATACATTTCCAGGGGTTTTCATGAAGGGCATTTTGGATATCTCGGTTTGACAAAATAAGCATCCATTAAAAAAACGCCATGTTTTTAGGAATTAAATGTTATATAAATGACCAAATGATATATGAACAAATCCCTCTGTAAAAACCACCAGAATATCCAATAGATATAGGAATAAAGTTTGGTGTAAATGCAGAAAAAAATGGCCTTTAAAGATATGTATTGTAATTGAAATACAAATGTAATTAAATTAAATGTAATAAAATCAACAGTTAAAAGTATATCTTGGATGTTTTCTTTCCACTAATCTGAAGCAACACATTATGAAAAGCCAGCCAGTGCATGAATAAACGTTTTTGCCTGTAGTGCCTTGCCTTAAAATACTACAATGCTTGTAACTGACAGTACACAGATGTAACGTGTGCTTGAGAATCAGGCCTGGATGTATCAGCACATGTGAAAAAGCCAGAGCCACCCAGTTGAATGTCCCCAATCTCAGCGTAATTGGCCTGATTTGTCGAGTTGCACGGCCAGAGAAGTGAATGGAAGTCATCAAACTTTAATGTACTGCTTTTAATATGCTCCCGAAGGAGCCACGAGTCTCTCTGGAATTAGACACCGTGTCCTAGACTCGCCAGCGCACAGACCGGCTGGAACGACATGATTTTAAAGCTCAGCATGCAGTTAGCCAATTACAAGAGGAACGTTGTGCGACTCTCGGTATGGAGACCTGAAGCAAACAAACCCGAGCAGATGCAAATCAATACAGTTCACAGACACCTTAAAGGGCTTGTTTCATGAGCAATCAAATGTTTCTTGATTTCATTGTACTTTGCAAACATACTGTAAGGTAATAGAATAAATGCCATTCTTAAATTAGAAAGATCAATAACGAACAACCAGCAGCTTAACTACATGCAGCACAGCGATACTAGTGATGTTCAATTCATGAACGACTCATTCTTTTGAGTCGGATCTTTCAAAAGAATCAACTGATCTGCAAAACCAACCTGAATGATTGGTTCACACATCAGACTGAAGCAGTTCAAACTCTTCTCTAGTCAACATCTCAATGTCCACATTATCCACCATAAACAGTATGTGAGATTAAAATAAGTGTGTCCCAAAGCATTGTATGTTGAAAAGCGTATGCCAGAAGTCTACTATTCCCGGTGGATTCTCGAAGTGTGGATCCGTGCTCATTATAACAGCTAATATTACCCACAACTCATTGCGCTTTGGAGGAGGAACTACAAACATGAGTAAAGAGCGGATATGCGCGACCGCATTAATCAAAGTTTAACCTGATAAAAAAATATTCATTTGATGTCATCTGTGTTATATTTCATCTGCAATAACAATGTGGACTTTTATAAAGATCCGTTTGGCCATTAAAGGGTTAGTTCACCCAAAAATGAAAATTACTAACCCTTTAACTTTTAAATGCATCATTCTGCATTAAAGGGGTGGTTGATTATGATTTCACTTTTTTAACTTTAGTTAGTGTGTAATATTGCTGTTTGCAATATTGCAACATCTGCAAAATTACAACGCTCAAAGTTCAAAGCAAAGGGAGATATTTTCTTCTACAGAAATCGCTTTTTAAGGACTACAACAAACGGCTGGTAGAGACTACACCACATTCCTCCAGGGTTAGTGACATCACCAACCCTAAAATTTACATAAACCCCGCCCCCAGAACACGATTTATAGATTATCAAGACAGAATATGCTAATCAATGACTAGAAGATAACTACACATAAGCTACATAAATTCATCAACTAACCATTCAGAAATGTCCTGTTGCTTCTACATGTTGTCTCTTCTTCTTGAGTCTCTCCATCATTGTCTGACTCTGGTTTGAACATAAAAGGCTAAAAGTTTTTGAAATTTTCAGTGATTTTCATTTTAAAATGTCTGTGTGAGTGCAAGCTGTTAAAGCTCCGCCCTCTGTGCCGGGAGCAGCAACTCATTTGCATTTAAAGGGACAGACACAAAACGGTGCGTTTTTGCTCATCCTCAAAAAGTGACAATTTTAACATGCTATATACAAATATCTGTGGGGTATTTTGAGCTAAAACTTCACATACACACTCTGGGGACATCAGAGACTTATTTTAAAAAAGGGCATTATACCACCCATTTAATATGAGGAGAGTCTCCGCATGAAAGACTCGCGACTGCATTTCTCTCCGATACGGTAGGAAATTAAGTGTGGAAGATTTTAACTGTGACAAGATGATTGACAGGCCAGTTTACTGTGATAAGATGCGACAGAGAACAACCGTTAAAGACACAATTGTATGACGTGATAGTTTGTCCCAAAGCTTGTCTACTCTTCTGCCACACACTCAAAAGCATGCACTTTTTCTTCACAAAAAGAGTACATACATTAGGGCGTAGTCTAAGTAGGAGAATTGAGACGCAGCAAGTGTCTTTCAGAAACGACTGACGGTGAATCAGAATTGATTGTCCGATTCGTAATGAGCAGAACAGCTATGTTAGTGTTATATCTTTTCAAAGAATCAATTGACCTGGTTCACAAAACCAGCCTGAAGGATTAGTTCACAAATTAGACTGAATAGTCCAAGCGGTACTCTAGTCAACAACTTTCGGACATATTCTATTCACAGTGAGTTTTTTAATCGGTTCTTTTAATATGATCAACTGAAGTGGTTCGCAAAACCAACCTAAATGATTCTTTCACAAGTCTGACTGAATTGGTCCAAACAGTTCTCTAGTCAACAACTCAGTCTCTTGTATTTGACTCACAGTGAGTCAGGATTGATTGTTCGATTCATAATGAGCAGAACAGCTACATTAGTGATTTATATTTTGTGAACAACTCATTATTTTGTGTCGGATCATTTCAATGAATTAATTGAACTGGTTCACAAAACCAGGCTAAATGATTTGTTCACAAATCGGACTGTCTCGTTCCAGTGGTACTCAACAACTCAGTCTCTTTCGGTCATATTTGTCCGATTCGTAATGAGCAGCACAGCTACAGTAGTAATATTCAGTTTGTGAATGACTCATTCTTTTGAGTCGGATCTTTTAAAAGAATCAACTGAACTGGTTGGCAAAAAAAAACAACTTGAATGATTCTTCACAAATCTGACTGAACTGGTCCAAACAGTCACCGACTCTTTTACACATATTTGACTCACAGTGAGTCAGAACTGATTGTCTGATTCATAATGAGTCGATTCATATTGAGTAGCACAGCTATAATAGTGTTATTCAATTTGTGTATGACTCATTCTTTTGAGCTGATTAATTATTCAGATCTGTTCACAGTCCAAATAAAATGAAAAACACTTACGCAGACATGTATATATCCTCTTTCGACTCACTTTTCATCTGTTCATCTATCTGATGCTCTTGTATAACCAAAGCCTGGCTGTTCTGACCTCTCTAACTCTGCCTTCTGTTGTCTGTTTCTTTCATTCTGTTCATTTCTCTCTCTCTCTCCATCAATCCACCCATCCATGCATGACGACCGAAGAGCGAGCGACTGCAGGAATGTAAAACGGACTTTTTATATCGCCAGTAATATCCTGGTAGAAGGCAGAATGTGTAAAATATCTGTGACTGATTTATTAGAGGTATGAACGCTGTGAAGGTCGTCACCAATGTGAAGGTCTACCAATAAATCAGTTCACATGCACTCAGTCTACAGAGCACAGAGAGAAACAAACACAGTTAAAACCTCGCCTTGAGATTAAATACTCATTAAAATGGCACAAGGTTTCACACAAAAACTAATTAAATTTGAATATGAAAAGAAAGCTGCACGCAGTGATATGTGAATGGGGAAAAAAAAACTCTTTGGGAAGAAATTGCTCATTTCGAATCCCGTTTCAAACACGGTAGCATGTCTTTGATTTGATTTAAATCCGTTGATTTGCATTATAATTGAGAAATGCCATGCATTGCTCTTGATTACGCATTGTAAATCTGGCCAAAAGTGGAGCTGCTTCATAATTAAAAGAGAAGAATAAACAACCATAAATAACCCAATCAGCTGATCGTGTCTCGCTAATGTTTCGCTCAGGTGACGTACGGCTCCTCCGTTAAGCGTAAAGTTAAAACACAATCAGGATGAAATGAAAAGGATTGGGAAGACACACAATTAGGACATGAAAATGAGAAAAGATGTTCCCTGGGAACAGCTCTGAAGAAACAGATTCAATGCCTTTCTTTTGGACTGCAGATTAAAAGTGA
>NC_139973.1:39334032-39361532 GCF_963993115.1 Abramis brama | reverse complement strand
CAACTAAACTAAAATGAAAATAAAGTTACTAAACGTAAAAAAGCTAAATTAAAATAAAGTGAAAATTTCATTATTAATATTTTAGTGAAGAAAAATTTAATATACCTCCACTCTCTCTCTCTCTCTCTCTCTCTGTATGTGTGAGTATAAATATATATTTTTAAAGAAATGATTAATTTTATTCAACAAGGACAATAAATTATACTGATTTCTGAAGGATCATGTTACACTGAAGACTGGAGTAATGATGCTGAAAATTCAGCTTTGATCACAGGAATAAATTACACTTTACAATATATTCACACAGATAACAGTTATTTTAAATCGTAATATTATTTCCCAATATTACTCTTTTTTCACTGTATTTGATCAAATAATTGCAGCCTTTGTGAGCAGAAGAGAAAACATCTTACCATCCTCAAACTGTTGAACGGTAGTGTATACGCATGCGACATAGCCTACATAAATGCAAATGCTAAGTTTTTGAGTGACTGTGTACAGCATGATCAACAGGGAATGTGACTTTAGTGCATTTTGCGGATTTCCGGACATTAATTAACTCGATTATGAATAACTTCCTATATTTCTGAGTACAAAAACCAATGCAGCAGCTGCAACTGATGAGATAAGAGCAACCTCAAACCTCACCGATAATCTGAGCTGTACTGGACCAGCGCTCAGAAACACAGCCCAATAAACTTTAGAAGCTTGTATCTAAATGATGTATTTACCAGCCCAGACCTCTCTTTCTACCTTCTTCAAAAGTGTGATTTTTCATTCAGTGCTAATTTGAGAAAGACAAACAGCTCGGGGCTTTCAGGACAGCCTGCTTGACATTTTCACAGCTTCAATTATTCACACTTTTGACAATACAGCCGACAGCCCAAAAGGGTACCGCCGCTAAATGAATAGAGCATGTTATTTTCTCTTTTCTCTCTTTTTCTGGCAGTTTTCTCTTTCCTGCTCATGTCCTTCTTTCTGTCTGTCTAGAATAAATTCCTCCTCAAAATATGGGCCGTATAGAAAGGTCAGAATCACCATATTTCACCATGAGTCAGTCAGATACAGTATGTAATTTGAGTACTTTAAACAAAGCGGCACAATATGACCAATATGGAGTGTGTTTCCCAAAAGCATCGTTAGCCAACTATGTTCGCAAGTTCCGTCATTATCAGCAGTTCAACGAGTCAGGATTTCCTGAAACCATCGTTCTAACGAACATTCACAAACAGGGGTGCGTTTCCCGTACAACGCCGTAACTCGATGCTTCACTACCAGAGTGCGAATTACCCCACCATAATTGGGGGGTACTGCTCCTTCACTTCTTCTATGACCATCATGGTCCACTACCATATCAATCCATACTGTGATCGCCAAGTGCAACATGTGTTGTGCAACACACATACAAGGTCTAAACATGCGACAAACTGATAATCAGTAGGCTACAGAATATCTCATTGTTATTATATATCAAAAAGAGAACTGTTTTGATCAACTCCCAAAAGTTAGAAGTTAAGTGCACTGAAATACCATTCTAATTACTAGTAAAAGTAATACCTTTACAAGAAGCCTATTGCCTATTTCAGGGTTTTTCCTGGCTCAAAATGAGGCAGAGGTGGTAAAATCATAATAATGTATTTTAATAATAAGATAATTAAATGTGTATTTTTCCCACATTTTTGTTGTTGCTGGAGCTTGGTACCTCTAGTGGGGTCTGGGGTCATGCCCCCCTGGAAGAAAATTTTGTAGATTTTAAAGATAAATTCATTAATCTGGTGCACTTTGAGTCACTCGAATCCACTATTAAAAATAAATAATCCACCCGCAAACCACCCATATTCTCTGATTTAGATATCTGCATCTGATCATCACATTACAATTATTCAAATTCTCAGTGTTAAGCATGATAATATGGTAACATATCACACTGAAGTAGGCTGATTTAAAATGAACATTTATTTAAAATAAAAGGCAAAAATTGACAAATTTTTCTTCTTTTGGCAAAATTACATTTCCTTAATAGCCTAAACAGAGGCTTTACTCCCTTCAAGCTTAAATTGTCAATGTTTCATTACATCACTGTTTGAAAACACTCAGAATAATTTTTTGTACCTTTATAAAGGGCATTTCCCCCTAATTTTATTAAATGTATGCTCCATCTTTCATTTCAAATTCTTAAATTTGATAAATATATTCAATTAAAATAATTAGACACTAGGCTGTTACCAATAAAATTAAATAATTTACATTGAAAAATTATAACTGTATTAAATTAGATTATTTTAAATATTTTTGAATATACAAATAAGGAATGTTGAAAAGAATGATACTTTATGAAACTAGCGTTTTGTCATTCAGCGTTGACACTTGCTTGAGAAGTTGAAGTCGTTCTCTATCTCCGTTGCTTCTGGCCACGGTGGTTAAAAATGGTACGGTCCACAATAGGGGTGTCTGAAATCGCTTTACATTAAAATGTTCCTACAGTGAAAATAGGAGTTGACTTGTATTGTAACTGTAATTATATTTTTTCACAATATCAGAAAAATTATCTGACCCCCCCAAAACTGATATTTCTGTCCCTTTGGGGATAGTAATTCGAACTGTAATTCGAACTATGTTCACTACCATAGTGCGATGCATCGTTGAAGAAATCAACTCGCTAGTCACGACTGTTTCCTGAAACCATATTGTCGCAAAGTGGTCGTTCAACCACGGTGGTTTATGACGTCACGCACGTGGTGGAGTAATAACTTATTTTAATGAATCTATTTGAAATCAAATTAATGCTAGATGTATTGATATAAATTACAGACATGGCGTCTGAGGACTATTTCTCATTTTTCTTTTATTTTGCTTTATTTTCAGATTCAATCATAGGCTCGTTCTTACCATAGACAGTAAAAGAAATGGACACAGCGACCCCATTGGATTCAACGGAGAAAAGTGAAGTCGATTAGAAGCACTCTCTTCCTGATGGCTGAGTGTACTGCGCAGACTCAAACTGAGCTTGACGACGTAGATGTGACGTGAGCAACCTGTGTGTCTTCTAGTAGCTGTGCCAAGCGAAATCTGAATCATTCCCTTCCGAAACTTGCAGAGACGGAGAGCGTGAGTAGGAGGTGTCCATGAGCTCCACGTCCCCCCAATCGCCCGCGAGCTTCTCCTCCTGTCTATACGGTAATCTCTCTACTGTGCGACAGAGAGTCGCGTGGTTATGACGCAATCGTTAGCCTATTTTTACAAAAACTGCTTCTACGGGGCCATAACGGAAGATACAAGGTAATGGAGCTTTTTATACATTTTCGTGTTTCTTTAGAAATAAATAATGGACAAATGGAGTCTTCAAACGCCTCAGATGTAAAGTTATTCGCTGTCAAAGTGACGCCAAAATCAATAGGAGTCAATGGAATGCTAACAGCAGGTGATGGTCTGCTAATCAATGGCGGCCCCCGGGGAAGCTTCAATGTTTTCCGAAACACTGCCCGCCTGGTTCTTACACACTAGAGCACGTTCGCACATGCGCACTCTTCAAAAAACAGTGCTTTAAATCTCTTGACAAACTCAAAGACGTAAATGACATTTGTATGTATTCTAAACAAAAGACACATGTTGTACTGAATGTCTACTTGCTTATTTTGCTCAATATCAGGATTTATTGAGTCCACATGTCATGCAATCTAGAAACTCTGCTTCTATCCACAGCTCGAGATCTGTCGCTCCAAACACACAACTCTGCGATGCTGTTTGCGAATGTTCGTTAGAACGATGGTTTCGGGAAACATCGACTCGTTGAACTGCTGATAACTCGCAGCGAGTTACTTGCGACCATAGTTGGCTAACGATGCTTTCGGGAAACGCACCCCAGCATCGCAAAGTTGTGTAGTTGGAACGACAGCTCTTGACCTGTGGATAGAAGCAGAGTTTCTAATTTGCATGACATGCGGATTTAATAAATCCTGATCTTGAGCAAAATAAGCAAGATGACATTCAGTGCAACCTGTGTCTTTTAGTTAGAATACATACAAATGTGCTCTACTATGTAAGAACGAGCCTATGATTGAATCTGGAAATAAAGCGAAATAACTGAGAAAAATGAGAAATAGTCCTCAGATGCCATGTCTGTAATTTATAGCAAAACATCAAGTGTTAATTCGATTTCAAACAGATTCATTAAAATAAGTTATTACTCCACCACGTGCGTGACGTCATAAACCACCGTGCGAATACACTTTGCGACAATACGGTTTCGGGAAACAGTTGTGACTAGCGAGTTGATTTCTTCAACGATGCATCGCACTATGGTAGAGAAGCAGCGAGTTACGGCGTTGTTCGGGAAACACACCCCAGTTCACACTAAATGCGTCTCTATAGCACGCATTGTGTTTATAGTGCAATTTATACGCGAAAATTGGGGTTTTTACGTGCATATGATACGCATGGGTAGGTTTAGTAGTGGTGTGGGGTGCGTGTGTATTACACACAATAAAGTGTGTATCAAATGCACGCAAAAACTAATTTTCGCGTGTAAATTGCACGATAAACACAATGCGAGTTAGAGACGCATTAACAGTGCATTTAATGTGTTTTTATAAGCTATAAAAACGACATGAAACAGCCCATTACTTTCATAATCAATTTCTGAGCGATGCATGAGAGCCTACAACAATGAGGAAATAGTTATTAATATTCCATATTTATGGCCTAAATGAAGTTGATTGAAGTTGAAAATGAAAGTAATTTCAGGACTTGCACAATTTCATTGTGACAAAAGATTATGAAGACAAACATCTTTGGAATAACGTGCAATTGACCATAAATGTCTATCAAGAAAATAAACTGGTTCACTTTCGATTTCATGTTGCCTTTAAGCAAGTTTCACCGTGGCAAAGTATCTTTTTGTTCTTCTATCCATAGTTTTCCCATCTACAATCCCTCTCTCGCAGCGCAGCGGGGGTTTGTAAGGAAAATTGTGTCATAAAGAAAACAGAACAGAGTGTTTCGACTCTTATTTTGCATCTCTCTCTCGTCCCAATTGATGCAACACTGGGAAATCTGGCAGTCGATCTACAGAACAGCTCGTCTTCATTTCTGTAGATATTCAATACGAGGAAGAGCATGAATAATGTAGATGCTCTGCTTTATCAGCGGGCCGCTTCGGTCCAGATAGTGTTATAGTCACAATGACACGTCCTTCACTTTTACACACAGCAGTCTTTCATGGGCAATTAGGCCTATTTGTCCTCCCGGATGTAGGTTAGAACCATCAGAGCTGTGATTTGTTTTATATAAAAATCACTGCTGGGATTTAGAAGGTCATTTGAAATCTAAAATAGCTCGAGGAGAGCGTTTTCTCCGGGGTCTGAGTGACACACCAGAGAGAACAGTGACATTTCGGAATTAACATCTTTTCTGCTGATGGATTTAACGACAGGACGCTTAAAAACAAAAACACAAATCTGATTTACTGACGTCACCGCGGCTCTGCTGCAAAACCTACTGACTTCATCATCTCGCTACTTTTACAATTCATGCAAAGTAGTGGGTAAAATAGGCCATTTTTATCATTTTAAAATATTATAGCTAATTCAAAAGGGTTTTTTTTAAAGAAAATAATACTTTTATTCTGCAAGGATGCATTAAATTGACCAGAACTGACTGTAACATTCATAAAAAGATTTCAAAGCTTTTGAATTTTTAATAAATGCTGTTCTTTTTTTACTTTCTATTCATCAAAGAATCTTGGTTGAAAAAAAAATGGTTTCCACATACAGTAAATGTGAAGCAGCACAACTGTTTTCAACATTGATAATAAATATAAATGTTTCTTGAGCAGCAAATCATCATATTAGAGTGATTTCTGAAGGATCATGTGACACTGAAGACTGGAGTAATGATGCTGAAAATTCAGCTTTGATCACAGGAATAAATTACATTTTAACAAATTAAACATAGAAACAGTTCCTCTAAATTGCAATAATATTTCACAGTATTACTGTTTTATTGTATTTTTAAACAAATAAAGGGATTTTTTTTTTTGAGAATAAGAGACTTTTCAAAAAAAAAAAAAAAAAATGTATACTGACCCCAAACTTTTGAACGGTATCATGTATAAATAATTATTGTATATATTACTAATGTATGTATATTTAAAAATAATGATATTTATTTACAATAATCTTGAATTAAGCTTTTCCACTGAATTCATTGCCTTCTCTGCGTGCAATGATAACTTAAAATGTCACAAAATGAAGTATTTTTGGGGACAGCCTTCTACGAGTGCGACTGTGTCTATGATGGAGCTGGTGTTCAAATCGAATGTGTAACATCACAACAAAACCAGATCAATAGTCTCATAAACACTGGAAGAAAGCCAATGGCCATCGTGGCGCACATTCATTTGACCGATACCACATTTCTGTGACCTCCACTTTATCATCGCCATCCTGCAATACAATTATTTGATTTAGAGATTTAATGTACGTGACTTTTTAACTTGTGAATTTGGACTCTCCTCCAAGAATGTACATGTACAAACATCAGTTGTTCCTAATCATAAACAACATTGTAGGAATACCATCATTAGTATAAACTTATTTTGCTAAACTGAGCAATGCAAGAAGTAATTGTGCATGTGTAGTGAACCTCGTTCACGGCCTCAAGACAAGAGATCATCGCTTCCAGTTCGGCTTCTTTTTTTTTCTTTAAGCACAAGCGCATATTGAGGCCGCTAAAGCAGTGAGGTGGGGCTTATTCAGGCCAGGGGAAAAACACCACACACACACACACACACACACACACACATGCTTACTGAAATAGTGCTGCTAAAGTGAATGTTAATTTGGTGGCATAAAGACACAGCTGGTACTGCGAGACGCGAACATTGTGTCACATTTCAGCTCACAGAAAGAGCTCTCAGCCTGAGCCCTGTTTAAATATGAGTAAGCGCTATTGAAAAGGCTATTGATCTGGCTATGATTAGCAGTCCATTCATGGCCTTTGCTGAGACTGTTGGCCCTCGCTCTCTTATTGACTCGCTGTGATGCACTGACTTCCGCCCATTCAAGAGAAGCCCGTGTGTGTGTTCACAATGGCAGACTGAGATAAGATAGAGACTTCACTGCTGTTTGAGGGCTTTCCTTTGATAAGATTGTTTGGAGGTTTCTAATGAAAGCCAGAGTCAATGTTTGAGCGGCCATCAACAATATAAAGCAACACTTGGAGTTAATAAGGCCATAGTTGAAAGACAAAATACTACAAATCTGTGCGTTTAGTGTCGAGTTTAGAGCATGCAACAGATCTCCAGCAATACTGCATGCACAAATTAATTTAATCTCAAACTTTAAAGCCGCTTTAACATGCGCTGACACCTCGGCTCTGTTCCAAGACACCTACAGAATTATTAAAATAATGTTAAATGAAGTTAAATACATTTAAATTTAGTTAATGCAGTAGGCATCATGAACGTTAAATGAACAACACTGGTAACACTTTATTTGAAGGTAATGTTTACTACATGTACTTACTATAGTAATAACAGTAAATTATGCATAATTACAAGTAACTAACCCTAAGCCAAACCCTAATCGTAACTCTATAGTAAGTACAGTACATGTAGTTAATTAATATTACTCAGTATTTATTTGAGTAAGTACAATGCAACTACGTCACCTTAAAATAAATTGGGTAACACTTTATTTTAGTGTCCTGTGTTTTACAATGTACTTACTATAGTAATAACAGTAAATTATGCATAATTACATGCAACTAACCCTCAGCCAAACCCTAATCCTAACCCTATAGTAAGTACATGTACTTGCTTAATATTACTCAGCACTTAAATATATAATTACACTGTAACAATGACACCTTAAAATAAAGTGTAACCATAAATTGTAACCAACATTTGTTACAGCACTTATTAAACTAGGCTAATGTTAATTTATAAATACACTATTATTCATTGTTAATACATGTTTGTTCATAATACAACTTAAAATACTATAAGTATGTAGAAATTAACCTTAATCAAGATTACTAATAAAGTATTGTTCATTGTTATTTCATTATAACCATTGAATTAATTAACACTAAGCTACAGAAACTTATTGTAAAATATGACCATAATAATTGTGCACCTTTGAGCAAAATCTATAGCAGCATTGCATGTATTTTATTTAATAATTTGCATTAAAAATGGATACCCAGTATTTGCGTACTATTTAGAAAGTTGCATCATCTTCATAACTTCATATAATATCTTCGTATCATCACCTCTTTCCCCTGGACTTCATGCGAGATGTTATTTGTATGACACACATTTGCTGCCTAAGTAGAGCGCTCCAAATCTGTCACTAATGAGGCTCTACATCAGTTCAGATGCCGTGTAGATGTAGAGCAATGCAGTCTTAGCATTACTTTTCACTTTCATTGATCGCATCAGGACACTCAGCTACGGTCAGTCAAGTTGCAAAAAACAAAAAAAAGAGAAAAGAATAAGAAACATGGATTAGACAATCTTAAGTCTGTAGACTAAGGGCCGGTTCATGCAGTAAAAACACGAGATGCGGTTAAAACTGCGACAGCTGAGTGCATGAAATCACCCCGATTCCAGACATTATTCATTTACTTAAAACTTAGCAAACTGGCATCTCCGGTTCTAATGAAAAGATTTATCTTGAACTCTGTCATGGAAACTAGCATGTAAAAACCTTAATTAAACAATAATAATCAATTAAAAATTAGTTTATGCATGTATGATATTACACTGTACCCACATTGGACCCGCGGTTTGGAAAACGGATGGATGGATGATTCAGTTACAGACGCCACCTTCTGGTCAGACGCGGGAATTCATTCAACGTGCGACTGTCACAGTGCATTATGGGTATTCTATTTTGCATTTGCCTGAAGAAGACCCAGCAGGGTCGAAACGTTGCCTTTATATTAAATATGGGAGTTTAAAGCAGTGTTGCGGACATTACATTTTTTCACTTATTCTATTTTCTAGCCATTGAGTGTACATCGGTTATACACTAGTTATTGCAGTGCATTGTGGGATTGAATGAGTTCACTTGATGACTGTCCCGTCAAATAGCGCCCTATTTAAGGGTATAGGGGGCGAATTCGGACAAATTCCAGTGAAGCATCCAACACTCCACACTTCGTTCTTTCGGTTAATTAAGTGCATCATCCGGGAATTTTCAGTGTGAACACATGCACTACTCGCTCCATTTATACAACAAAACAGCATAGAATAGTGCATTTGTACGCAAATTTGGACGCAGCTGCTGCAAAAGATGGTTAAAGGCATCCGTCTATCCCATGTTTACACTGAAAAACAATGGAAAAGTAGTGCAGTGGAACTAAACATGCACTTCAAATGTCCCCTACAGCATGTGTTGTATACTGTGCATATTGTGTATTCTGTTGGATTACTGTCTTTGTACTACATATTCTGCTGATATGTGGTATGCAAAATGACCTTATGAGAAATGTAATTTCATTCTCCCATGTCTGGGCTGAGTGACAGTGAAGTGAACTTGAAGGTGAACGTGTATTTGCAAGTGTTTGTGAAGAAACGAACAAACTATAGCTAATAATATAATGGGAACACTTTACAATAAGGACTCATTTGTTAACACTGGTTAAAGCATTCACTTAAATAGCATTTATTAACATTTGTTAAAGGCACACTGTGTAGAAATTGTGTTTTTGTCAAACAGCGACCCCTAGAGTCGCTGTGGAATACTTGCACTGTCGTAAATAACTAGTAATAAACTAGTTCGTGAGGCAAGCTAGGCAATAAAACATAACGCAAAAAACACGTAAGAGAAACGAGTGTTTGTTAGCAAGTCTGTTAACAGTTCTGATAATCGAAAGCTAGCTAGACATATGTGGAAATTATTGGACTGGTCTAATTATCAGCAATGGATGAATGAACAGCATGTAAAAAAATGACATACTACAAGCAAGCGCAACAACATACAACATAGAATGCAAACAAGTTTACAAATAAGAGATTTATTTACTGGCCACTTCATGCGTTTTCTCAGATCGGATAGCTATCAGATTTATCAAAACGATTCTATTTACACCTGGTCACATAAATGTGTTTTTGCGAAACGGATTTAAATCCGATCTTCAATTCCCGCGCTATATGCGGATTTAATGGAGTGCACGTCACCGAAAGCAACAGATATGAGCTGTGTTTCATTGATCATCAGCTAAAATTTCAAAATCAAAGACAGCAATAAGAGAGAGCAGCAACAGCCCTGGAAGATCATTACGGTTCTTTACTTTTAATGATGATGATTGTGTGTTAAGCGTCTGCGACTTACTTTCACTTTGATTTGTGATAGTTTGCTCGTTGTCTTGATGAATATATGCTCAGCTGCTCATCTGCGGTGATGCGTGTTCCAGTAGCGTCGTCATATCTGGCTATAACATATAGCCTATAACACACTCTCACAGTTTTTTTTATTATTTTTTTAGCATTTTTGTGAGGAGTACAATTTACATATGTGGTTTCAACAACCAGATGCATTTACACTTGTCCAGTTTCGTCTGGAATGCGGCCCAGATCTCCTCCTGAAGTGGTTTGAGCGATCGGATTCAAATCCGTCTTGAATGCGTTTCGGAGGGCATTTACACCTGGTCTTTTCACGATCAGATAGCTATCCCATCTGAGAAAACGCATGAAGTGGCCAGGTGTAAACAGCCCCCATGACAAAAACATACGCACGAAAGCCGAAAACAAACGCTGGTTGGCCTCTCACGTATGCCGTAAAGCAGTCGAATTTTGTAGTTCTTTTAGTGCTTGGGTTACTACCCGAACCCCGAAGTTATGTAGTGCCAGTAAAAGCGATACAGACCCTGTCAGGCTATGGCAGACGTGTCATTCAACCTAATGTAAGGCTACGTTCACACTGCAGGCTGAAACGACCCAATTCCGTTTTTTTTGCCCCTATGCGACCTGTATCTGATCTTTTCATGACAGTCTGAACGACACAGATCCGATCTTTTCAAATGCGACCCAGGCCACTTGGGTATGTGGTCCCAAATCCAATACATATACGATCTTTTGAAATGCGACTTCAGTCTGAACGGCCAGGTCGCATGTATCCGACCCGCACGTCATTGATACGCGAAAAACGTCATAATTCTGCGTTGAAGTAGTCGTCGTTTTGAAAACGGACTGCATATTCGTCAAGCTGAGGTAAATCTGCCGAACGGGTCGACCTCGACGAGCCTGTTAATTAAAAAAATAAATAAAAGCCCACGGCCACCATCATTATATATGACTAACGTTATGTTAACTTATTTGTGCTGATATTAGATAGGTCAGCGGCTGCTGTCTGGCTCTTGTGAAACGGTCGCTGCGCGCGCTCGTGTGTGTGTGTGTGTGTGTGTGTGAGAATCACAGTTAGTTAAAGTTTAGCTACTTCCGCAAACAACAAGTGACGTCGTTGACCGTTGAGTTCTGCGCATGCGGGTCACTTCTGGGTCATTTCACGTTCACACAGGAGATCACAAAAGGTCGCATTTATTTGGAAATGTGAACGGCCTTGCAAAAAAATTGAGCATTAAGCCCTGCAGTGTGAACGCATCGATGTACCATCACAAGGGGCTTGGAAATATATTATGAAGGTTGAAAAGCTACATAGTGTTCCTTTAATGTTAGTTAATCGTTCATGTCAGTTCACAGTGCATTAACTGATGTTAACTTTTGAATTTATTAATGTTTTAGTATGTGGAGATTAACATCAAGAATAATAAATGCAGTAGAAGTGCAGTTCATTGTTAGTTCACATTGATTAACTAATGCAGTAATGCAACCTTACTGTAAAGTGTTACCAATGCAATATTATGCCATCATAAATTAAACTGAAACACGTTGCTATAATACAGCACAAGCTGAAAAATTATGCATTGCAGTATAAAATGCAGCAAAAGCCAGGATATCTGGGTCTTCTGCGAGTTTCTAAAACAGTGCATGCAAATGTTCCCAGAGAAGAATCAAGCATGTGCCAAGCCATCAGCCTGTTATAGAGCAGTGTCACAGACGACAGATGAAACTCAGAACAAACGAGAGCAAACACAACTATATGAGCATCTGAAAGCATAGACATTCGTTATGCAACACAGTGATCAGTATAGAGTTATAAAAGTTGTGGACAAACTTTCTGATGTGAACGTCATGCAATCACAAAAAGGGGCATTTTGCAAAAAGAACAAGACCAAGAATGATGGAGCTGGAAGCACAAACACAACGAGTGGAGCTGCAGCTTCAAATCTGCTCTGTTCATCCATTATCTTAAAGATGTCTGTATGACCAGACTAAACGAACTGAATGAAACCATCACTGGCTTAAACAGCTTCAGTCACGTCTGATGATACAGAATCACAGAACAGCTTCTGGTGGAGAGTTCAGTTTGAACAAAAAGCATTTCCAAGGGCTTATTTTAAAAGAAATACAGCACAAATAATACTTATATTGACCTCGTGAGATGATCAAACTGCTTTTCTGACCGAATCAAGCCCTATATTTTTGCATTTTGATCGTGAAAAAGACGTCAATGTGTAAAACTGCACATATTTCAATTCATACAGCGCTTTTTAAATTCATACAGCAACACAAACATTTTACTTTGGTCTTTACTGAAACTATTCTCGACTTCCTTGGAGAAATGCCTCGATCGATCGGTCAGAAGACCATCTGAACCCAAACTTCAGCTTCAAACCACAATCAGTCTCTGTGAATGACCATCATTGACCCCTGGAGCCGTGCGGATCACTGTTATGATGGATGGATGCATTTTTTTGGGCTTCAAATTCTCAAGTACCATTCACTCCCATTATAAAGCTTGGAAGAGCCAGGATATTTTTTAATATAACTCTGTTTGTGTTTGGCTGAAAGAAGAAAGTCATATACACCTAGGATGGCTTGACGTTTATGAGTAAATGATGGGATGATTTAAATTTTGGGGTGAACTAACCCTTCATGTGGCTACTAGCTTTCTTAAACAGCTCTTGTCATCATTTAATAAGTCCAAGTCGACTGAACACTAAAGTCATTCAAAACTAGAGCAAAACCAACACTCATCATAATGCTGTTGTGACCACCGGGCTGTTTAACCCCATATATCGGCCAGTGAGATTAGACTACAGTGGTCATTTTCCCTTCATTCAGCGATTATTAACTCAAATGCATCAACTAATATCCTCGTGTCTGTGTCTCAAAACATTATTAACGCACTACATAGTATTTGCGTTCCGTGCAGCAGCATTTTCGATCATCGTAGGAGCGTTTCGACTCAAACGGACCAGGTAGTCTAGGTAGTCAGCTGACTAGGTTTTGAGACACAGCCCAAGCCCCTCATCAGACAGAAACACACACGGGTTTACTTGGCAAAACAACCGCAGAACACACACACCGGCACACACGCAGCTCAACTCAAACCGCGACAGCTTCTGGTGTTCTGATATCTGGAGGTCCAGGAGATCGAGGGGTTTTACCTGTGATGTTCGGCTGACTGTCTTCCGTGGCTCCTGAGAAACATTAAACTTCCCAGCGATGCTCTTCGTCTCAATGTGAGCTCAGCTCGGGCTATCAGAGGAAACACGCCGCATTTCTCCGTAAAATCACTTTATCTCCGGCGAACGCGAAAACGAGCCACTCTGATCTCCATCACTGCGAGATTCATCCGCGAGGGGAGCAACACCAACACTGAGAGGAGAGACAGAGGGATGTGTGTGTGTGTGAGAGAGAGAGAGAGAGAGAGATCTATGTGCGTGTGTGTGTGTGTGTGTGTGAGAGAGAGTGAGTGAGTGAGAGAGAGAGAGAGAGACAGTGAGTGAGAGAGAGAGAGAGAGAGAGAGATCAGCACCATGGACAGCGACACCCATCATTCAGTTTAGAGACGTTTAGAAAGTAAATAAAACATGTTAGACGCGTTACATGTGTGTTAAATCAACCTGCCTCTTTCATGTAATTACAATTTTTTTTGCCAATAATATAATTTTAAAGAAATAGTTCACTCAAAAATTTAAAGTCACATCCATGTTCTTTTTTAAACCCGTATGACTTTCGTTCTTCAGTGAAATGCAAAAGATGTTTTGAAAAATGTTCACACTGCTCTTATTTATACATCCAATAAAAGGAAAAAACACTATAAAAATATAATAGATGTGTGATTATACAACTGTAAAGTCTTCAGAAGTCATAGCTTTGTGTGAAAAAATGTAAGATTTTTAACTTTTTTTTTGCTCACTAATTTCTTTTAAATAAAAATAAAAACGTATTAATATTTACATTATTATTAGGGTAACACTTTATTTTAAGTGTAACATAGTTACACCATACTATATGCACTTATTATAGTAATAACAGTAAATTATGCATAATTAAAAGTTACTAACCCTAAACCAAACCCTAATCGTAACTCTATAATAAGTACATGTAGTTAATTAATATTAGTACTTATTTGAGTAAATACAATGCAACTATGTCACCTTAAAATAAAGGGTTACACTTTATTTTAAGGTGTCTTTGTTACACAGTCATTATACATTTAAGTACTGAGTAATATTAATTAACAACATGTATTTACTATAGAGTTACGGTTCGTGTTAGGGTTAGTTACTTGCAATTTTGTATAATTCATAGTTATTACTATAGTAACTACATGTAACATATAACAATGACACTGTAAAATAAAGTGTTACTAAATAAAGTGTCACCTAATTTTGATATCAATCTTTTATGGGTTTTATGTATAGTCTACTATTTTATCGTATTATAAAGTGGGTTTGCTTTTCAATCTTATTTTATATAAATTATGGTATTTTATTTGTTTCCATGTGAAGTTCTTGGTGCTTATTGCAATACTTTTTTTTATTGTAAAGCACTTTGAGCTGCATATTATTGTGGTAAAATCTATTTTGCATAAACATCTCCTCCCTGAATGACAAGTAAACACAAAATTAACTACAGCAGAGTTGAAGTTAGAAAGTGAGGTTTTAGCTTTCCTTGATGTGAAAGAAAGAACGAACTCTTACTTTTGCTAAACTTATAAACCCGCCTCTAAAACGACACATAAACAAAAAGTAAATCATACGTCTCTTCCTGCTGAAGTGGGTCGTTCTGGAACAGAATATCAACGTGTACCAAAATTTATGCTAATATTCAATATTCAGACTACATGAGACTATACCAGACCAGTGACTGGAGGAACAGGACAGAAGCGTTTTAATGTTTGTCTAGCCTGAGTTAAACTGAACACTCTTGTCCTGACAGACTAATGCTGGATATTCTCCAGTCTCTTGTTCAGAGTACAGCGTGGAATCAAAAACACTCGGTCTCATCTTCATCTGCCCGTGTAGAAGCGCGCAGGTCGTGACACACACACTGATGTCTTCTGGGAGGAGATGTTGGGAATGATGTCAGCCGTGATCTGAGGAGCTGAGTGAAGTGTTTGACTCATTTGAAGTGATTCGATGAAACCATGCTTGATGTATTTGGATGCAGAGTGAACTGAGTTAAAGCAGGCATCTAAACAAATGCACAAACATGTAGGCTACCACTTGCATGATACTTGGAAATCTTTCTAGGTTTCTTCAAGCATCTTGGAGACGTTCCCGCAGTTCTTCTGGATTTAGTCTGTCTCAGTTTCTTCTGTTTCTTCATGTAATCACAGACGGACTCAATGATGGTGAGATCAGATCATACCGGCTGTTGTCAGACTCCTTGTGCTTACACAAATCTCACTGGATTATTACAATTAATGGCAAAAAGAATGTTTGGAAATGTAAACTGATATTTCCTACTGACACATGTCGTGGAAATTCTTTCTAGACTTTAAACAATAATTGGAAGACAGCTGGAAATTTCAAAAGTTATAAAGATCTTTATTTCATGCAAGAAAGGCCCTTCGCACATCAGTCAGAGTCTGATATGAGAAGCGCACTGACTTCTCCTTTTTGCCCAGCTTATATGCAGAAAACTTATCACACTTATTCTAACACCCCTTTATACGCACACACTTACACACATATGTCATTAAAAACAATTGAGTATATATTTTCCAATGCAACACCTTTGCTCTTAGTGCAAGCGAGCTTATCTGTATTTAGAAAGAACAAACTGTCCTTTCTGCAAATGTCATTTTGACCTCGTTCTTCAGCAGTAAGGAAGAAGATGATATGCAACTTGCAGTTTCTTTAACACCATGTATGGTATAAGCTGGCTAGAATAAAAATTTCCATTACACACACTACAGCAAAAGATATAAATAACTGACTTAAAACCATTTTTTTTATGTTATATTAACATGCTTAAGACTTTTGCACAGTACTGTTGTTACATGCCTGCCCCTGTTTTCTTTTTATCTTTTATCTTTTGAGTTCTAGGACTGACTCCTCTTTGGTGGGCGGGATTGCTCTAATGAAGATCAGCTGCACCTGTGGCAAACTATTTAAGGAGTTCATGGATTTTGCCTAGTTCTCTCTCATTTGTGTTTTGTGACTTTGTTTGAAGAGTGGGTTCTTGAGTTTGTGTTCCTATATGATTTCCACAACTCTACCAACCTCATTTCCAACTGTTTATTGAATTGATTTTGTGTTGATAATTACTTTAATTATCTTGTGTTTGAACCCTAGACATTATTTGTTAATGTTAAATAAACTTACAATTTCTTTATTTGAATTCATCTTGTCAGTTGTCCTCTTTATGTTATGACTTTGAGCTCGTCCGGGATCAATAATGGTTTGGATTTGGGGTTTTATTTGTTGAGTGGAGTGTGGAAAAGGTTATTGGATTATTAGAAGTCTCCGGTTAGGTAGAGTGTTCCAGCTGGGTTGCTAGTCAATCCTTCCAACGGCACACTGTTTGTTTGTTAGTTTGTTTTGTTAGTTTGTTGTTTTTGAAGGTATCCCGGGTGGAGATGTAATCTCTGTTGGGGGTACGCTATTCAGGGCCTGGTTTTTGCCAGGTGACATGAAGTTCAGCGTTTAAAGTGGCCCCGAGCCTGGTAAGCCTTTGAAGATTAGAGTTTTTTTTTATTTTTATATAGTGTACCGGAGTTGCTGTCTAAGATATGTTCAATGGTGTGTTTTTTTTAGCATCATTGATTAGTGTTGGGAACTTGTGAAATTGTTATGTTTGAGAGAGCAGGAATTTGTCTCATGCCCACTTTCTTCAAGTTGGTAAGTAATTTTGCACCAGTAACCAAAATTGTTGGTATGTCAGTGTGTTGGGTAACATGCAGGGTAAGTGATTGACTTGTTGACTGGTGCAGATTAAAATGACCTTTTTAGTAGCTTTGTGGAAATGGAGTTGGTCAAAAGTTTAAATCCTTTTTTTTTTTGTGAAATATATTTGAAAGGATACTTTGGTGTTTTTGGGAACTCCTAAAGTTGCTACTGTTGTGAAGGCGTAGAGTTTGGTTGCTGCTCATTATGATATAGAGCTTACTAGTGCTGATAAGAAACTTAAAGAGTCGATCTTAAAAAGTTTAAAGGGCACTTTAGAGGAAAAGAGTTTTTGGTGGAAAATTACAGGCGCTAGGTCCCATTGTTGGCAGTGAAGTCAAGCTGAAAGAGATGGCGTTACGGGAAAAAGAGTTGGATTTGGAGTTAGTGAGGTGTCGTCTAGAACAAGACCAATTAGCTTTGAAAGAGAAAGAGCTGCAGGGAGAACTTGAGATTAGGAAATTGGAGGGACAGGAAAGGGAGCGTGAGCATGCTTTTGTCCTTAAAAAAATGGAGCTGGAGTTGGCAGGTCGGAGGTCTGAGGGCCAACCACCTGTTTCACCTTTTGTTGTTCCCTCCGAGATTCCTCAAAGGGTAGAGCAAGTTTTTGATATTGGGAAGCATATATGGTTATATGGTTCCTCCTTTTTCTGAAAAAGAGGTAGAGAAGTATTTCTCCCACTTTGAGAGAGTTGCTACTACACTGAAGTGGCCTAAAGAGGTTTGGACGCTGCTTTTACAATGTGTGCTTACGGGTAAGGCTCAAGAGGTTTATTCAGCACTTAGTTTAGAACAGAGTGCTGTATATGATACTGTCAAAACCTCCATTCTCCATGCTTACGAGTTAGTGCCCGAAGCATATCGTCAACGTTTCCGAAATTACTTTAAAAGTGAGAAGCAGACGTTTGTAGAGTTTGCTCGGGAAAAGGAGAACTTGTTTGATAGGTGGTGTGCTTCTAAGCAGGTTGAGACCAAAGAACAGCTCAGGGACTTGGTTCTTTTAGAGGAGTTTAAGAATTGTGTCCCAGAAGGTCTAGTTACTTACCTGAATGAACAGAAGGTTTCCAAATTATGTGATGCAGCCATTATGGCTGATGAATTTTCGCTAACCCATAAAGGGTTGTTTGGAAATCGTGACCTAAAAAGAAACGAGGGGTTGAACATCCAGTGTGTTTCTTTTCCAAAAAGTTCAATATCCATCAAAGAAACTATTCTGTAATTGAGAAGGAAGCTTTGGCATTGATTTTGGCTATTCAACATTTTGAGGTTTATTTGGGCAGCGGCAGTCCGATTAAGGTGATGACTGATCACAATCCTTTAGTCTTTTTACAGCGTAGTTGTACCACCAACCAGCGTTTAATGAGATGGAGTTTGTTTCTGCAATCATATCCTCTACAAATTCATCACATTAAAGGAAAGGAAAATGTTTTAGCTGACGCACTGTCTCGTCTGTAATGTCACGCCATGTTCCTGCCTGTGACCTTTGGGCGATTTCTAAATATGAATTCTTTCATAAATGTGGCCCTTTGTGCGTGCTGAATTCCCATTTACTAGTAGGTATTTTTTTCTCTTTTATTTAAATTGGTGTAGATTTATTTTTCCTCATTTTGGGGTTATGTTTATTAATTGTATTAAATAATCCAGATTATTTAATGTCTTGTGGGTGGAGGTGTTATATGCCTGCCCCTGTTTTCTTTTTATCTTTTATCTTTTGAGTTCTAGGACTGACTCCTCTTTGGTGGGCGGGATTGCTCTAATGAAGATCAGCTGCACCTGTGGCAAACTATTTAAGGAGTTCATGGATTTTGCCTAGTTCTCTCTCATTTGTGTTTTGTGACTTTGTTTGAAGAGTGGGTTCTTGAGTTTGTGTTCCTATATGATTTCCACAACTCTACCAACCTCATTTCCAACTGTTTATTGAATTGATTTTGTGTTGATAATTACTTTAATTATCTTGTGTTTGAACCCTAGACATTATTTGTTAATGTTAAATAAACTTACAATTTCTTTATTTGAATTCATCTTGTCAGTTGTCCTCTTTATGTTATGACTTTGAGCCGGGTCGTAACAACTGTATGTTAAAATTGTCACTTTTTGAGGGTGAGCAAAAACGCACCGTTTTTGTGTCTGTCCCTTTAAATGCAAATGAGCTGCTGCTCCCGGCACAGGGGGCGGAGCTTCAAGAGCTCTTGTCCTTTTACCTCACAATGACATGCACTAATAATCTCTAAAACTTTTAGCCTTTTATGTTCAAACCGGATTCAGACAATGATGGAGAGACTCAACAACATTTCTGAATGGTTAGTTGATGAATTTATGTAGCTTATGTGTAGTTATCTTCTAGTCATTGATTAGCATATTCTGTCTTGATAATCTATAAATCGTGTTCCGGGGGCGGGGTTTATGTAAATTTTAGGGTTAGTGATGTCACTAACCCGGGAGGAATGTTGTGTAGTCTCTACCAGCCGTTTGTTGTAGTCCTTAAAAAGCGATTTCTTTAAAATCAAATATCTCCCTTTGCTTTGAACTTTGAGCGTTGTAACTTTGCAGATGTTGTTTATGCTCAAACAGCAACATTACACACTAACTAAAGTTAGAAAAGTGAAATCATAATCAACCACCCCTTTAACAACTACCGTACTAACTATTAATAAACAGTAATTAGGAGTTTGAGGCAAAAATCATAGTTAATAGCTAATAGTAAGAATTGGACCCTGATCCAAAGTGTCACCAAATAAGTATAGTTTTCACTTTTTTAATTACACAATGACAAGAAAATGAAGATATTCCTAAAGTGCTAAAGTTAGGCATTGCGTAGTAACATATTTTAAGCATCTTTTGAAATGCGAAAATTACCATCAAACTGATTTGTGTCATTTGATCAAACAAGATGAATATTCGAGAGAAATACAAACCAACTAATGCTGCAAAAAATCACAGAATCCGTCAAATCCACTTCCTGATGTTTGTCCCCTAAAATGATGTCACTTCCTGCAGGATGATGTCATTAAGGAACTGGCTGTTTTACAAAAAGAAGGATTGAAAGTAATATCAAGGAAACGCATTAATAGATAAAAAAAAAAAGAATCGATAAAACAATATTAGCAAACAAGTTATGTTTAAAACCTTTCAAATAGAGAAAGAAAATAAAAGTGAATGTTCACTGTTCACTTAACTTTCAGAATATGTTATAGAGAAGTAACTAATATGATTTCCATCATCAAAAATATTGCAAATTAAATACTTTTAAAAAATGTACAGCACACCATTGATCCAATTACGGAGGTTTTCTGTTTACCGAGAGGTTTGAGAGTCTGAACACACACGTGTTCCTGCTCCTCTTTCATCTGTGAAGAAGCTTTTCGCCTCGAGCTGCCAATAGGAATCAGTCTCTACAGTCTACGAGTGCTTGCTTTGGATTAAATGCCTGACAAACGGAACATTTTTGCATACTTATCCTTTTGACTCCCTTCTCTCTGCAGAAGCTGATGGGATGAAGTGAGATTCAATCCCAACCTTTCCGTTTGATCCCACCTCAAACATATTTAAGCTCTGTCCTGAACCAAACTCTAACCCTCAAACTTCTACTCTAGTCTGGATTATCCTGAAGCGACCCGAAACAGAGTTTACTTCTCGAATATTAATGAATTTACGTAACCGCAATAAACTATTCATCTCTTCTTTGGTGATTGATGATGGAGATTATTAGAGTGATGGATATGTTCAGATTATATGCACTAATGTTCAAAAGTCTGGGGTCGGAAAGATATTATCTAGTGAGAACTTAATACTTTGATTCAGCAAGGACTCATAGGATTTATAATAGTACAAAATATTTTTTGAACTTTCTATTCATCAAAGGACACTGAAAACAAAAATATGAAGCAGCACAACTGTTCTCAACATTGATAATAATCAGAAATGTTTCAAATCATCATATTAGAATGATTTCTGAAGGATCATGTGACACTGAAGACTGGAGTAATGATGCTGAAAATTCAGCTTTGATCACAGGAATAAATTACACTTTACTATATATTCACATAGAAAACAGCTATTTTGAATTGTAAAAAATATCTCACAATATTACATATTTTACTGTATTTTTTGTGTGTATTCCTTTCTTTCAAAAACACTAAATAAAACATCCAAACTTATGAACGCCAGTGTCTGTAAAATGCATGTATGTGTGTGTGTGTGTGTGTGTTCAAAAATTAACATTCTGTCATCATTTACTTAAATATACATATTGTAAATATAAATATCCATCCATTTCAGCTGCATGGAAAAGGGGAGTTTCACAGAAGAAGAAAAATAAGAACATTTCGAACGACATGAAAGTGAGAAAACGGATTTAAACTGAGTGAACTATTCCTTTAAAGTTTATTGTCAATATCTTTTGTTCCGTGTCCAATAATCTCTCTTTTGCACACACACACACACACACACACACACACACACACACACACACACACACACACACACACACACACACACACTGAATGAATTCAATATTGAGTGTTTTCCTGGTCAATCACTCAGTCATCAGTGTAAACGGTGCCACAGGCAGAGAATTGAGCTGCATCTCACTGTCACACCAGCTCTCTCTCTCTCTCTCTCTCTCTCTCTCTCTCTCTCTGTGTGAGGAGAAGAGTAAGTCAGTAATCAACAGAAACGCTACCATGCTAATCAATGCATTCAATGAAAACAAATAAACAAAAACATATCATTCAGTCTGATTCACTACCTCTGAAACAAAAACAGGCCAATCAAACCACATTTTACTTTGGATAAAAGCATCTGCTAAATTAATAAATACAAATGTAAATGTTACTTATTAAAGGGAAAGTTCACCCAAAAGCCACCCTAGTCTTTTCTTCTCTATTGTGACGTATATCCGAGTGAACCGCTTCTGGAACAATAATAAATGTGGGCGGGGCTTGATTCTGTCTGTGAGGAATTGATTGGATGGTTGTGGTTTGCTATTGGTGGATCTCATGTGAGTGACAGGTTGCCCCGCCCTCGTCATCAGAGAAGAGAAGAGATGCTGCAAGAGGGAGGGGAAGTTATTCTGATTTCAAGATTACAAGGAAAATTTATTTAAAACAATAATGATGTGCACCGATAAATACTGCAATATTCCATAAAAAAAAATAAGAATTGTCAATTTTGATTTCATGGTAACTTCAACTGTGGTAAAATCCCTCTAATGCATGGCCTCTTGTGGCTCATTGCTTTAATAAAACACAGCAACAGAAATATGATTATAGACACCAATGTTAAGTAAATAAATACATTAAATTAATAATAAACAAACAACTTCGAGACTTGAATGTGTTGTGCATTTATTCCCCATTATCAACAAGTTCTAAGCACAGCTCATCTAATAGAGAATTACTCAGAACTATAGATGTTTACTCTCAAAAAACCCTGGAGAATTATTTTATGCTTTATATCATATATGCCATTTATTTTATTGTGTTGCAGCTTACTTTAGTCAACTTTCCTTTGTTAAATGTGCTTTATAAAACATGTTACTTATATTTACTATTCACAGTCTGATGTGTTTTGTGGAGAGATTACCATCAAGTAATTCATATCCAATAAACTGGAAATAATAAAACTAGACTCACAAAACAACAGTGATTCTGTCTTTGTTTACTCTTTGAGATGTATTTTTAGCACATCAAATAGAGAGAGAGATGAACGGAGATGTCAAAACCACATGAAGAGCTTATGTGACGTGGCAGATGGTTGTGAGACACACGAGAACATCCGTGTTCCGGTGGGAACAGCTGTCCTCCACCAAATTCAGCCCAAATCCGTTTAGTGACAACAGCTAAAAATGAGCTCCAACAAACTATACTTTTAGGTTAATGTTTTTAGGATCAAAGATAGGCATAAACCCATAAAGATTACACTGAGATTGCTAAGACAGAGACGGTGCAGCAGCTCTAGTGTTTTAAATGCTGTATTAAAACAATATTTTTTGGAGCTTCCCTTCAATAATGCAACCATATTGCATCCATGGGATTATAAACACAAAATATGACTGAATAAAACAACTTGAGTGGAACATTACTGCAATATTCTAGACACTTTTGGGAAGAAAACAAAACAAAAAAACATGCAGAATATTTCATTTATCCTGTCAGATTGAAGGAAAATGTTAAAGGATTAGTTCACTTTCAAAAGAAATGTTGCTGATAATTTACTCACCCCGATGTCATCCAAGATGTCTTTCTTTCTTCAGTCGAAAAGAAATGAAGGTTTTTGAGGAAAACATTCCAGGATTTTTCTACACAGAATGGACTTCAATGGCAACCAACAATACCAATGTTCACAGAAGGTTCAAATGTCCGTCTCAATGCAGCTTCAAAGTCTCGACACGATCCCAGTCGAGAAATAAGAGTCTTATCTCGCAAAACTATATACTTTTTAACCACAAATGCCCGTCTTGTACCATCTCTGAGATGCGCCACGTATTAGGTCATCACGTTGGAAAGGTCACGAAAAAAATAAAAATAATAATAATAATAATAAATTAAAACAAAGATGTCGGACGATTTTGAAGTTGGAGGAGAAAATGAGATGACATTTTTCGCCCTTCCCTAGCTTTTTGAACCGGAGAACACAGACAAATAACTCGGACAGATGACGTGACGCGTGACCTTTCCAACGTGATGACGCAATGCGTGGCGCATCTCAGAGATGGTACAAGACGAGCATTTGTGGTTAAAAAGTGTATATATATATATATATATATATTTATTTATTTATTTATTTTTGAAAATGACAGATCGTTTCACTAGATAAGACCCTTATTTCTCGACTGGGATCGTGTCGAGACTTTGAAGCTGCATTGAACATTGGTATAGTTGGTTGACATTGAAGTCTCTGTCTGTCCATCCATCCATCCATCCATCGTTCTGTCTGTCCATCCATCCATCCATCCATCCATCCATCCATCCATCCATCCATCCATCCATCGTTCTCTCTGTCCGTCCATCCATCCATCATCCATCCATCCATCGTTCTCTCTGTCTGTCCATCCATCCATCCATCCATCCATTGTTCTGTCTGTCTGTCCGTCCATCCATCCATCCATCCATCCATCCATCCATCCATCCATCCATCCATCGTTCTCTCTGTCTGTCCATCCATCCATCCATCCATCCATCATCCATCCATCCATCCATCCATCCATCCATCCATCCATCCATCCATCCATCCATCCATCGTTTTGTCTCTGTCTGTCCATCCATCAATCCATCCATCATTCTGTCTCTGTCCATCCATCCATCCATCCATCGTTCTCTCTGTCTGTCCATCCATCCATCATCCATCCATCGTTCTGTCTGTCTGTCCATCCATCAATCCATCCATCATTCTGTCTCTGTCTGTCCATCCACCCATCCATCATCCATCCATCATTCTGTCTCTGTCTGTCCATCCATCAATCCATCCATCATTCTGTCTGTCCGTCCATCAATCCATCCATCCATCCATCCATCATTCTGTCTCTGTCAGTCCATCCATCCATCCATCCATCCATCCATCCATCCATCCATCAATCCATCCATCATTCTGTCTGTCCGTCCATCCATCCATCCATCAATCCATCCATCATTCTGTCTGTCCGTCCATCCATCCATCCATCCATCCATCCATCATTCTGTCTCTGTCCGTCCATCCATCCATCCATCCATCCATCCATCCATCCATCCATCCATCCATCCATCATTCTGTCTCTGTCCGTCCATCCATCCACTATATATATATATATATATATATATATATATATTTTTTTTTTTTTTTTTTTTAAATGACCGATCGTTTTGCGAGATAATACTCTTATTTCTCGACTGGGATCGTGTCGAGACTTTGAAGCTGCATTGAGATGGACATTTGAACCTTCATTGAACATTGGAATAGTTAGTTGCCATTGAAGTCCATCCTGTGTAGAAAAATCCTGGAATGTTTTCCTCAAAAACCTTCATTTCTTTTCGACTGAAGAAAGAAAGACATGGATATCTTGGATGACATCGGGGTGAGTAAATTATCAGCAAATCTTTTTTTGAAAGTGAACTAATCCTTTAAAAGTGATTCTGCAACAACTCTGCTCACTTTTCTTGGATACAGGACTTGTTTTATCCTCCTTTCTAACTGTATGTATCTCAGATATCATATCCAGTGTAAACCAGATGAGCAGCGTAACAAAAGGCAAATGGTGTTATTTCTGTCTCTCTCTGAATGTGTTGTTTCTCCATGGGCCACAGATGTCAGATCACTCAAGGTAAGCCTGGCTTTAAGCATTGTTTAATATTTCACATTTTCAGTAAAAAAAACTATAAAAAAACCTTGACTGATGCAGGCTGGAAAACATTCACATCTCTGCTGTCCATGATGTGCAATAAACAAAAGCATTAACCTGGCTGTCTAAATCATGACAGGACAGTTGAGTTACATTGATCTTAAATAAAGCTAATTGCATTGACTTTAGTCTTTACCTCAGGTGGAACAGATCTAAAATCTCACAAAACTGAAAAGTGTTTTTATTATCATTGCGGTCTTTTATTAATTCACTATGATCTATTTCAGATAAACCCACCTCTTAATGGAACATACATTAAGTTTTATAAACTCATACCAATTAATAACCCCTTTGCATATAAACGACAACTTAGAAGGTCATGATTTAAAGTGCACCTAATATGGTTTTCGAATATGACCTAATAGAGATGTTTGTGAATGTAAAAGCTCTGCAAAGTTTCAAAGCTCAAAGTGTAGATAAATTGAGTTTTTGTCTCCTAAAAGAAAGAAGTGATTCTGAACTGAAACGAGTCGTCAGTAATTCCAGTCTCACTTCCTGATGATCCTGTAGGTTTGGAACTAATTTGCATAATTCCAGCCTCTGCTCTTGATTGGCTGATTGGCTTTTTGCCCCGCCCTCAAACTCTGTAGTTTATCTGAGACTGGAAGAGTTTGGTTCGTGTTGTTCATGTGGAGAAGACGCTGTTTTCTGCTGATAAAGCAAATCCACTTTGATGAGATTGATACGGTAAAACCCACGCCATCGTTACTGTTCGCATCACTGTGATCAAGAGCTGAGATTCAGATATGATAATGAGCGTTTGGTTTCTGACCAATCACAGCAGACTTGGCCATCTGACCAATCAGAGCAGAGCAGCGCTCAGAGAGGCGGGGTTTAGAGAGACTGAAAAGAGGTTTTGACAGATTTAACACACACCTGTATTCACACTAATTGCTTTAACACATAAAAGAGCACTTACAAATTCACAGTTTAATTTTGTGCAGAGGCATCACAACCATAACTTTACTCTGCTTTTCTTACCAGCTGCTTGTGAGACCGACCAAAATGCTTCATCTCGCCTTGTTTCACGGTCTGACTATAAACTGCACTATCCACACCTCTTCATGAGCTCTCAGTGCTCTTACAAACGTCTCTGTGCTTTTCTCATTCATTATCACCTCCAAACATGCACTTTTACAGCAGCAAAACACATCTCCTCTCAAAGCCACGATTCAGACTCACACAACACACACAAAACACAAAGAAAGGGTTTTTAGGTTGAGCTTGCAGTCATTATGAGATGATTTCAGGAACATAATAGAGATGTTATTAGTTTCAGTTGTCATGAGAGAATCCTGTCTTTAGATTAATAGTCCAGACACTAAAACTACATCTGTCAGCAGATACACATGACCTTATATTTAAACTTGAATTAAATATGAGTGAAATTGCTTGTTAGGTACAGAGTACGGGAAGTGCGTATTTGATTCACAGAGAAAGGTGTGTGTGTGTGTGTGTGGGAGCCGAATCTAATTACAGCAATGCAGTTGGAAATAAAGACGGAGGAAAGCGACTCAATGCTGTTCCCTCGTTTCAACAGGGAATGTCAGCAGAAACAGAGATCAGCGAAATGTGCCAGCTCAGTTCTCTCCTGTCTTTATATTCATGCACTTGATATAAAATATCAGGTGTCATTTGCATGACGCAACCTTTGGCCCACTTCGCTGTGTACTGTAGTATATTTGAGTTGACATTTAGTGAAAGCTGCTGGGCAAATTTCTGCATCACTAGAGGCAACAAATGAACAGCAAAAAGATTGATTGTTTCCAAACACTGTCTTCTGCTCACCAAGGCTGCGTTTATTTAATGAAAAACACAGTAAAAACAGTAATATTGTGAAATATTATTACAATTTAAAAAAGCTTTTTTCTATGTGAAT
>NC_139973.1:39311532-39329032 GCF_963993115.1 Abramis brama | reverse complement strand
ACCCCTGACCCTAAAACGACACTTAAAGGGGTGGTATAATGCCCTTTTCACAAGATGTAAAATAAGTCTCTGATGTCCCCAGAGTGTGTATGTGAAGTTTTAGCTCAAAACACCCCACAGATATTTTTATATAGCATGTTAAAATTGTCACTTTTTGAGGGTGAGCAAAAACGCACCGTTTTTGTGTCTGTTCCTTTAAATGCAAATGAGCTGCTGCTCCCGGCACAGGGGGCGGAGCTTCAACAGCTTGCACTCACACACACATGCACTAAAAATTTCAAAAACTTTTAGCCTTTTATGTTCAAACCGGAGTCAGACAATGATGGAGAGACTCAAGAAGAAGTGACAACATGTAGACAACATTTCTGGATAGTTAGTTGGTGAATTTATGTAGCTTATGTGGAGTTATCTTCTAGTCATTGATTAGCATATTCTGTCTTGATAATCTATAAATGCGTTCAGGGGGCGGGCTTTATGTAAATTCTAGGGTTGGTGATGTCACTAGGAATGTGGTGTAGTCCCTACCAGCCGTTTGTTGTAGTCCTTAAAAAGCGATTTCTTTAAAAGCAAATATCTCCCTTTGCTTGAACTTTGACCGTCGCAACTTTGCAGATGTTGTTTATGCTCAAACAGCAACATTACACACTAACTAAAGTTAGAAAAGTGAAATCATAATCAACCACCCCTTTAACCTATTTATAACCTTATCCCTAAAACCAAGTCTTGACCCTCAAACAGGCCTTTAAAGGCTCTCAGAGAGTGAGGACCGGCCAAAATGTCCTCACTTTACTCTCTTTGTCCTCACTCCAATGGTCTAAAACTCAAACTGGTCCTCACAAAGATAGTTGTACAAGTACACACACACACAAACACACACTCACACACACACAAATTAAAACTAAAACAAGCTTTTCATTCTGTGCCTTTGGCAAACATTTCTTTAAAGGGATAGTTCATCCTAAAATGAAAATCATTGACTCACCCTGGTGTTGTTGTAACGCTGCATGCTTCTTTCTTTTACTGTGCAAATGTAATGTCCCAAACTCACACCAAGCTCGCCTTCTCCAAGGATCATTAGAAACATTATTTCATATAATTTCAGCACCCTGATGAGGGCATTTGCTGCACAGACAGCATGTCTTAGGGGACTAAAGCACTATCATCATGTGTGGGCTCTGAATGTAGTCTAAACATAACCCGAGTAAATACAAGCAAATGTATTCAGATTATTTATGAAGTTCACTGCAATCCGGGGGATATAATTAAGCCTGCCTGCACATTCTACACTAAAATCAAAGGAATTCAAATTTCCCTTCATTCCTTATTCTTACCAGGTTTAGCTGAAGACATCAAGTTGTATAAATATTTAAATTAGGCCAATTATCATATGCACAGGCTTTGCATAAGCCAAATAAGTTCACAACCCAACCATGCACTCAGAGCAAAACATGCATCCCGATGAACAAGAAGGCAACCGCAGGCGTACAGTAGGTAAACAAACTAAACTGATGCAATGAGTTTATTACTGAATAAAATTAACAGTAAAGCCAACAGTAATGTTGAACGCAAGAACTACTACTATTCATCCTTCTGTGCTGAAGTTTAACTTGGGTTTAGTTTTATTTCCCTTCTCAAGGGAAGGTTTGAACATCTCTGGAAGAACAGAACACCACATCAATTACACGACGTGAAAACGAAATCTGTACAGAATGTGCGAGCTGAAGACATGCAGGAGAGGAGGAAACTTAAGCCTCCGCTTTTTCTTTACAAGACAACAAAAGATCAGAGAGTTCCCAATTCGGCATTGAGCAGCGCTGGTACACACAGACATGATGACCTACTTAGTGTTTGGGCTCAGAGTAAGTCCTCATGCTGGACCTGAACTGTGCGAATATTTGCTGGGAAACATGGTAAAGAAATACTAAATGCAAACAGGCTAACAACTCTTAAACATTAGCAGTGTTTGCAAGGGCAATAATCACTATTAATAATTAGGTTAGTGATTTAAACAAACCCCTAGCCTTGAGTGTTTAAACATTTGCACATGCAGTTTAAGGACAGCTATTACTTTCCTAAATCATCAGACTTACAATCAGACCCCCCCCCCCCCCCCCCACAGATTTAAGAAACTACCAAGAATAATGTAGCAACCACCAAGGAATTCTCTAGCAACTATCATGAATACCCTAGAAACCTTGCACCAAAGTACAGATCTACACTCAGAACATTAATAAGCCTAAGCAAAGCCTTGTCAATCACCCTCAACCCCCTAGCAACCATTAACTTCATAGCAACATGCTAAAACCAGTCAGAACACACTAAGTGCATAGGACCTTGAGCTGGGAATCGTACTGGGGTCGCTGGGAATATGTTGGAGTGCTTAACACCTTTAAAGGTGCGTTGTGTAATGTTTAGGAGGATCTGTTGACAGAAATACAATATCAAATACATAACTATGTTTTCAGTGGTGTATAAAGACCTTACTTAATGAACCGTTATGTTTTTATTACCTTAGAATGAGCCATTTCTATCTACATACATCACGGTTCCCCTTACATTGAAATGCGCCGACATGTTTCTACAGTGGCCCTAAACGGACAAACACGTTTCGTCACTATGTTGTTCTTCGTGCAAAGAAGCAAGCTAAAGTCAACGAATAAAACACTGACACAATGATGAACAAGTAACAATAATATTCGCAATAACATTGTTTTACTGAATAATTAAGTAAACCTAATTTCTTAATTTATCTTTGTAAAGAAAGCTCATTGCTGAACTGGCTACTCTCTGCTGTCTCAGACGACGACATCACTTCCTGTCGGCCACCATAACTTCTGTCAGTTCCAATTCGCAACCTCACCACTAGATGCCGCTAAAAATTACACAGTGCACTTTTAAGAGCATACTGTAGCAACGCCCTGCCAACCATTATCAACCCCTAGCAACCACACAGCAATGCACTAAAAATACCCCAGAACACTATAACAAGCACTTAGCAACGCCCAACCAACCACCCACAATACCCTAGTAAACGCACATTGATGTGGTAAAAACCCTTGGAACACTAGTAGGCAAATAGCAATGCCATAGCCATCACCATAGCAACTGTATAGAAACACCATGGAAACCACCCCAACACCCTAGCAACACCTTGGCAACCACCCCCAACATTTTAACATGTAGTAATTCGTTCTGTATTTGAATTGTGTAAATGTCTGCTTGAGAATATGATTAATACAGCAGTACAAAATGGAAACAGTGTAACAGCTCAATGCTTCGTTAATCATTTCCATTATCAGCCTCGTTGCCATAACAATGACCCATCTCGTCCTCTGATGACTGTATCATTCATCATGATAAGCATCACTACACGGATCCTGCACGCTGAAGGATGCAAACAGGTCACCTCTCTTTCTGCCTATCTGCAGTGCGGCTTTAAAGAATCACCCAGGGCTGGCTGGTGTGTGTGTGTGTGTGTGTGTGTGTTTGTGTGTGTGTGTGTGTCTGTTCTCCGACGGCTCTCTGACCCAAATTCAGCTCTTCTCCATCCAGCAGACAGGTGGAGATTCGACACACACACACACACACACACACACACAGCCTCGGCAGGACTGTGTGTGCCGCAGTGTTCCGCATGTGCTCTTAAAGCATCTATATTTATTCTAAGGAGGACACTGTGCTGCTTTTCCTCACTGAACTTCTGATAAGTTGACTTAACGGGCCACAGAAACCATCAGGGAGTCTGAATTAGGCTGAATCACACGCACAACACCCTCGAATGAACTTGGAGATCTATGGCAAAACACAATGTTCTACTTTTCTTACATATTTGTTTTTCTCCACACAATATATGATCAAATGTTTCGTCAAAGAACTGGGTCTCGCCTGGATTTTTATGTTTTTCCTTCACACATTGCAATTCAACACAACAAACTGTGTTCACACTGAACGTTTATTAATTCTTGCCTGACCGGAGCTTTACTTCTCATGTAAATGGATAAAGAGTTTTGGGTCCTGCTCCATATGATGAGAGTTGGTCATCGTAGTGCGATATATGGCTCCATCCAGTGTAAGACAAGGGTACTGCAATAGCTGGCAGGGAGGCAGGCTTTCAATTCATTGCAACATACACTGGAGGATTTTTCACATAAAAAAAAAAAAAAAAAGGACAATTCTTATATTTTTTATAAAATATTGCAGTATTTATTATAAAGGATTTATCCGTGCACATCATTACTGTTTTAAATTCACGTTCCTCGTAATCTTGAATCAGAATAACTTTCTCTTGCAGCATCTCTTCTCTTCTCTGATGACGAGGGCGGGGCAACCTGTCACTCACATGAGATCAGCCAATAGCAAACCACAAGCATCCAATCAATTCCTCTCAGACAAAATCAAGCCCCGCCCACATTTGTTCTTGTTCCAGAAGCGCAGCAGAAGATCTAGCGCAACTTCTGTTTCCTGCCGACTTTAAAAACATTTAAAATTACAATTTAAATGCCGGTTTAGACTTTTAAATGCTTAAAATTGTGAGATCCAAAAAGTAACATATTCAATTAATATGATTTTAGAGTAGCAATAACTGTAGGAACTATGGTATTTGGGTATGATAAAAAGGGTTACCATGGTAAATGTACATTTTTTATTTTTTTTTATTTTTTTTATTAAATGTTCATTGTTTCATACTCTGTTACTGCTAAAGTACCAAGTAAAAGTATCTAATATGTCTAACATGGAAATTGTATAACAAAGTGTGAACTGTTTTTTTTTTTCATTCCTTTTTCCTAAAGAAATCCCCCCTCTCTCTCTCTCTCTCTCTCTCACACACACACACACACACACACACACACACACACACACACACACACACACACACACACACACACACACACACACACACACACACACACACACACACACACACACACACACCTGTTGGCAGCAGCACCTGCCGGTGTTATGTCACCTGCCCGTCACATTCACACACATGGAGTCAAACAGATCACAGTACATGTGGACTTACAGAGAGCAACATTGGAGTCCAGAAAACTGCTCAGGGTGAGTGAGAGAGTGTTTTTTATCTTTTACTTCTCTATGAATGAAAACACAAACTGCACTGAAGTGTGTTTCAGCAGAAGTCTATGGTATGTGTTAGACAGTCAAATGAATGTGTGTGCCTTTCTTAGTTTTGTCCCCCAAAAAGGTCAAAACTGAAGAGTGATGATAGAGAAGCTGAGAGAAAGATTGGGAGCATCTGAGGGGTTTCCACAGTTGTACCTTGACAGACTGTAGAAAATTCTGATGGAATCACGTCCTCATGTTCTGATATCAAAGATACGCGAAGTGCAACTTGTATGAAGTTGTATGAAGCCTTTGCAATATTTTGCATTTATATTTTTTGTATATATTTTATAGTTTTATATAATTGTATTGATTAGTTTGTTAAATTCACATACTTTATGTGTTTGATTATTGTCTTATATTTAATATAGTATATCTTAAGTTTAAACCAACCGCATGCTGTCCACTCAAGTGGACATCTGAAGATCTCTTTGAAAAATTTGTAAAAAAATAAAATAAAAATCAATTCTTGTTTTTCATGCCCTAAGAGCAATAAAAACACATAGGAAAAAAATCCTGAATGAGGTTATCATAATTCATGCATGAAAGGGTTAAAATAAAAGTGTAACCAAATAAAGTGCTACCAAATATAACTTTAGTGTCCGTCAACCTCCAAAAATAAATAATAATGATAATAATAAATAAACAAACAAACAAATAAAGAACTTTTATAATACTTTTTTAATTTGTGTTGCAGCTTAACAGACCCTGCTCACCATCTGTTGTTGTCATTCTTTAATACTTTTGAACTTTTAGTAAAAACAGGATATCAGTGTTATCACGTCTAAAAGCTGAACAAACATCAGTTTAGTAGGTATTCCTTTGCTCAGAGAGAAATCAAGTCTTTCGTGCCGAGAGCATAATGAGAGGCTTTTGAAAAGGAAAGTGCAGGTTTATTGTAACGCAGCTGCAGCGTCACAAAACCTTGTGATATCAGTTCATTCACTGAGACTGTTGATTTTGGCTCCGATCCATTCAGGTCACGCCAATGTTTTAAAAGAATGATTCTGTTTTACATATAGCTCGATTTACTCTCAGGCATCATGAGTGGGGTCTTTTCTTTCCTGACATATTTAGAAGAAGACACGACAATACACAACGTCTGGAACAAAAGGGATGAATAACCATTAGAGCTATTAAAATTATTCAAAAGCAGGAGTGTATTTAGTGTGCAAGACAAGATTACATCAGCCATGAGGAAACTGGATGCTGACCAGACAACATTTAACCACAGTAAATATTATTACATTTTAAAATAGCTGTTTTCTATGGGAATATATTCTATGCTGAATTTTCAGCATCATTACTCCAGTCTTCAGTGTCACATGATCCTTCAGAAATCACTCTAATATGATGATTTGCTGCTCAAGAAACATTTATGATTATTATCAATGCTGAAAACAGTTGTGCTGCTTCATATTATTGTGGAAACCGTGATGCATCCCCTTCCCCCCTCATGATTTAATCATTTTAAATCATATTTTTTTAAACAGAACTTGTATGTTGACATTAATGTAATGTACTGTAATGTATTACAAAACATATACAAAAAGTACCGACTTCGGGACCAAGTCAGTAGTGAAATTTTAAAACTGTGACGCTTTGAGCGGTGTCAGAGAATGTCTAATAAGGGGAGAACTTCCACTCTCAGTACACTTCCGGCTTCTGAACTGGTTGCAGTTCCACTCTGGCTCCATATGAGGGCGCTCACAGGACGAGTGCAGGATGAATGGAGGTCTATGGCGCTATACCCCTCAAAATCCACTTTTCTCAGGATATAATTTTTTGTCTAGTAATTTGAATGTTGTATTCAAAAGGAGATGCATAGAAATTACACATTGCTGGGTGTTAGATTTTTTAGAGTCACTTATTTGCTTTAAAAAGTCTTTTAAAATGTCAATGACGTCATACACATCGTACGACCAGAGATACTGCTTTACGGCAATCCTTCAGTCACTTTGGTGCTTTCGCGCTCTGCACTTTCTTTTCTCTCAAGGCATCGACAACACAGCTGACACAGGGAAATACACGTGCTAGAAGAGTTTTTGTTTTGTTGTTTTAAAAGACCACGCCGAAAATACACACACAAACACACACACACACACACACACACACACGATGCCATCAAGCGGTATCTCTGGTCGTAATCAGTCCTTCACTGACCAATCAGCGTTCATTAGCAGAATGCTAGCGTGTTATGGGCAACAACAACTCAACCTGTAAGAAATCAAAAGGACATAAGTACTCGGTCATTCAACTTTCGACCTATAATCCATGTTGAACTTGCAAAACCTACAATCAAATCTGAGATTTCTCAACGGCAATCGGGTGAAAGAGACAAATTTAGCCGTCTAGCCCCATAGACTCCCATTCATTTTGCACTCATGGGCGATCGCCCCCAGTGGAGCTCTGGTGGAACTACAACCAAAATTCAGTACAATAGGACTTAATAGGGAGTGGCCAGGCTCTCCGTAGACGGGCTCTGGCGGTGTTGTGCGGATTCATAAACACCTCTGATTGGCCATTGTGTTCACGAGCTCATCGGATATGTCTGTGATTGGCTACAATGATCAACGCACGGGAGCGTTTGAAAGTGTTTTAAAAAACGGGAGCGGGAGCTTTTGAAAGCACAAGTAGACTTCTGCTCTCAAACACTCCCATCTGTATATGAAGAGCGCCATTGATGTATATTTACAACATGTTTTTGAAGCGCTGATCATTGTAGCCAATCACAGACATATCCGATGAGCGCGTGAATATTATCGGCAATCAGAGGTTTACGATTCCACACACCAGCGCTCAAAGCAGCACATTTTTAAAATTTTTGTACTTTTTGACAACTCTAGTCCTAAGTTTTTAATCTTTCTCATAATACCAATGACTGCAATGAAATTGAGACCATTTTACCAATCGCACTGAGACATTTAAAATTATACCAAACATGAAAAGGAAAAAACAATGGACATTCTCAGTGAACTTTCAGTTTCTGGACGAGAGGAGATAAATATATAAACAAGTAAATAAGTTTGGGCAAGGCGATGTCCTGTGCTCTTTCTTTGAGATCTTCTCTCCAAGGGTGCATTTTATTGTTTTATTGCAGGGGGTTTGATCTCAGCTTTTGTCAGGAAAACCAAGTCTTACAGTTACTTGAAAAAGTAATCTGATTACGTTACTCGTGCTACTTGTAATGAAAACAAAGTATATCCCTGCTGAGCAAACAATGACTTTTATATCTGCTATAATAACAGAATACATGTTTCAGGAAGGCGAGGTCACGTTTAATCTCTCGCCTCCTGATAAACGTCTCTGAGACGCTCCCACAGTCAGACATGAAGTCATTGTTATCATGTGTGGGTCACGCTCGTGTCACGTCTGCAGCCTGTGTTTGCTCAGGAAGTTTTGTCTAACTGGCTGAAGCCTTGAGAGAACAGCAATAATGAGTGTTATCATGCCTCTATGGTTGTTAAAATAAATCCTGGATAACATGCAGACATTCTAGTGTATAATTCATGTCTGGAGGGAGAAACTGATGATGTTTGTGTAAATCCTTTATGATCATTTGTCACAGGACTGATGTACAGGACAGAGAGGAGGACGATTATGTGGTCTTATAACCGCAATATCTAAATTAATCAACGTGAAACGCTGTTTATCATTTTCATAACTTCCTTATTCTGACATATTTCAGAGGGAAACAGAATAATCAACAAGAAGAACTCAATTAGGAATTGATTAGACAGTGGAAAGTGTCTCTATATGACTGACAGGTGGTTGAAAAGTAAGGATAGATGAAAATTAAAATAATTTCAGAACATTTCGTTATTCGTTATTACATTTTGATGAAAGATTATGATTTGCACTGATGAATTATTCTCATTTAGATCATAATATTTTATTAAGAAACTATATGAGATTAGAAAGTTTTGGAATTATTTAGTCTTTTTTTTTCTTCTTCTCACTGTGATCCAAAATTAAAATAAGAGATGTCAGATGATAAGCTGTTTTGGAGACAGCGCATGTCATTAAATTTCAATTAGGGAAGCTCAATATTAAAATTCTGGCTGATGGAATAATTATTTTCATGTTATGGCTTATAACCAATAAATGGCTGATATTTAAATAACTTCCTATTTTGTCTAAATGAATAAAACATTAAAAACTAAAATAGTTTTTTGCACGTATGTACAATATGAAAATGTAATTTCATTTAACAGTTAAATTAAATTATCAGTGTTTTTAAAGATTAACCGAGTGTGATGATGAAAAAGCTATAACCTTGAACAATTTAATATCAAATATGTCAAATAAATGTCCAATATGAACTGTTACGAAATGACCAATGTTGTGCCAATATATTGTGCATCTGTATATGTAATAAAAGATAATGATTTGTTTCTGTCTAACATGCACTGATGAATCACGCACGATTGGAGCAGGGAAAAAATACAAAGATAAAAAGCAAATTCTGATTTCATGTTTGATTTTATACAATTCCCAAAGTTAGAGGACCTTTAAATCGCCCGTTCTTCAAACCTCTGAACACCTGTTGGTCACATGAGGGTGACGAGCTGACCCTGTGTGTGTGTGTGTGTGTGAGAAAAGTTAATTTTGCACTTAGGTCTGGATGTGATGGCTCAGCATAAGAACAAATGGAGTTAGACAACAGTCTGTCTGTGTCTGTGTCTGTGTCTGTGTGTGTGTGTGTGAGTAATGGCTGATAACACACTCAGTGTAAACACATCTAATCTCCTTACAAATACAGAGACTCCGCAAAATGTGTATTCGCCTGCTATGTCCACACACACACACACACACACACACACACACACACACACACACACACACTGAGCTTAATGCAAACACTCAGAAAAGATATGACAGGAGTGTCTGACCTCCTCAATCGCCACAACTTCATTCACCAAAGTCACTCACTCGTGTTGCTTTCATTGTCACTAAAGGGATAGTCCACCCCCCCCCCCCCCCCCCCCAAAAAAAGCATGAGTGTGAAATATTTTCATATGTAAGTGAATTATTCTTTAAAAACCCTTTTGTTCTGAAACACTGCAGGTTCTCATCAGCCAGTAGAGAGCGCTGTTTTACATCTATCCTTCAGTAAAATCACAGTATACTCGAGACAGGCATGCAGTCAGATACATAAATCAACATACAGTATAGTGTTGTTGATAACATTGTGAAAATGCATGTAAACTCTCTCGTCATGTGTCTGCATGTTGACCAGACGTTCTTCCTCCTGTAAGTCTAGTCACTATAAGCCCCTTGAGTCATTGTACAGTCATAATGAGTTTCAGCCGCTCTGCAATGCATCTGAGATTTATTAAATCAGAGGAGGAGGATAATAACGCAGCACAGTCTCTCAGTGTGACCGTGTTTCTGCATATACACATACACAGTCTCTCAGTGTGAGAGTCACTCGTGTTTCTGCTGTCTGTTCAGGGTCAATGTGCTGTTGGGAAGTTCACATGACATGTCGAGCCGTGACAGCCGTGTCCTGCAGTCTGACATCTACAACATATCTCTAATTCTTATGTAAGTATTAAGCAGTTTTTATAAGATCATACAAACTGAGAAGCTACATGGAATATTTTTAAGGTGCATCTGCCGTACCTCATGACTACTGAGGAACTGCAAAACAAAGATAAAAGGGTGAATCTCATGAAACATGTCAGGATCATGTTTCACATCAAAATCAAAAGGCATTTATGTTTTGCATAAAGGAAATTAAGACAATTAAGTGATCATTAAAGGGATAGTTCACCCAAAAATGAAAATTAGCCCATGATTTACTCACCCTGAAGTCATCCTAGGTGTATATGACATTCTTCTTTCAGACGAATACAATCGGATGCCCTGGCTCTTCCAAGCTTTATAAATGGAGTGAATGGGTGTCTGTCTTTGGAAGTCCATCAAAGTGCATCCATTCATGATAAAAGTGCTTCACGCGTATCCGGGGGTTAATAAAGGCCTTCTGAAGTGAAGCAATGCGTTCGTGTAAGAAAAATTATCGACTAAAATAACTAGCTTCCGGCAGCCGGCCGTACGCATCGATTTATGCCAAAAGAGAAACACTTGAACTTGACGCACAACGTAATGACGAACGCGGATGACCAGCTCTGTGTGTTTGAACCGCGAGAGGCGTCAATTGCCGTCATTACGTTGTGCGGACATTTTTTTTTATATAACTCTGATTGTATTAGTCTGAAAGAAGAATGTCATATACACCTAGGATGACTTCAGGGTGAGTAAATCATGGGCTAATTTTCATTTTTGGGTGAACTATCCCTTTAACACACACACACACACACTTACATTTTTTTTTAAAACAAATTAATATTTTTATTTAACAAGGAAGCATTCAGGTAAATAAATGCAAAAAAATTAACTCTCTAGTAGTCGATCTCCGAATGCAACGTAACATGAGGAGAGTAAAGATGGAAAGCTCCTAAAGCTTGTTTCCATATAAATACACGGATAATTTTTTATCTAAGTTATCATGCTATTCCTTGAAATTACAAGTTCATGACATTTCCTCATATGGAGTCAGTTCATTACGTTGCATTCGGAGATCGACTACTTTTGACTGACAAAATTTCAGCCACCGGAAACACTAACTGATAAAGTGAGTCGTACAAAATCTTTCTTTTTAGTAAACTCTGTGTACACAAACACTGTTCTCAATGCTGGAGTTCATGTGTAGAGCCTCTGGTGATACTCCAGCACAGTTTCATGTTGTGTCGAGCCTTCTTAGTGTTTTAAAAATAGCGATTTTGATGCTATCATAGTCGTGCCCCAAGCACTCCCATTCAAAAGGTATTTTGACCTAAAACGAAAATACGGTCAATCTTAAAAGTGGCGTTTCTATGGAAGTAAAATAATGTCAAATGTTTTTGAAACAAAAAGCCTGTTGAATTGCACTACTTGAAAAAAATATGCATTGCATTAACCATGCTTGCATTTTAATGCATTGTATTTTTAAGGCTTGCATTTTTATGGGCTGAAATTCAACATGGTTGAATATTTAAGCTGTGAATATTTCAATTAAAAATTTTTTTTTTTAAATTATTAAAAATTCAATAATCCATATTCACCTTTCATATTTCTGCTGGTGGGGTTGACTAACAGCAGATGGAGAGTATGCTCGGTAATCTACTGCTTTTCCTGCAGTTCCGATGAATTTACTGTCGAATTTGAACCACTGAATTTGTGGAAGCGAATTTGCAAAGCGAAATAAAATGGACCGAAAATTGCCTGTTGAATATTATAGGTTGTATTTTTAAACAGTTTGAATATTTTGGAAGTGAAATATGAAAGGTGAATATGGATTATTGAATTTTTAATAATGGAAATGTGTTTGAAATGTTTTTAATTGAAATATTCACAGCTTAAATATTCAACCATGTTGGATTTCAGCCCATAAAAATGCAAGCCCTAAAAATACAATGCATTAAAATGCAAGCATGGTTAATGCAATGCCTATTTTTTTCAAGTAGTGCAATTCAACAGGCTTTTTTGTTTCAAAAACATTTGACATTATTTTACTTCCATATGTTTCCATTCTAATTATGCTTTTACATGAAAGTTTGCCTGGGGTAGATTAACAAAAAGAGCCTAGGTTAAATTTTGGCGAGAGTTACCCTTTAACAAATTAATATTTTTATTTAGCAAGGAAGCATTCAAGTAAATAAATGCAAAAAAATGAACTCTCTATTCACCAAAGAAAGAATCCTTAAAAAAAAGTTTTCAGTTTCCACACAAATATGAAGCAGCACAACTGTTTTCAACATTGATAATCATCAAAAATGTTTCTTGAGCAGCAAATCAGCATATTAGAATGATTTCTGAAGGATCATGTGACTCTGAAGACACTTTCCCTAATTTCCTCTAATATTTGATCACACATAAAGGATGAATAGGAACAGCAAACTACAACTACTAACATTTAACATTGAAAGCTTACACAATAAGGCAGCATTTCCCACAATAAAACTGACATTCATATTCAAGAATGCTCAAGACTGAAGGGTAAACAGCTACTGTAGAGTGTCTAAGGTAATTCACTAGTGTAGACGGAGTCCTCGCATTACATCTGTGCTTTATACGCATTTATATTTTGTCTGATAGCAGATGACTGTCCAGTTTCTATACAGGCCTTCACATTAAACACATGCATGGGTTCGGTACACACATTGTGCCTGTATATCTGACCGGCCTGAGCCGCATCTGCAACCATTTAAAATGTCAAATTGAATTAGACCTGCTCTCCCTCATCTGTGTGTGTGTGTGTGTGTGTCCTGAATTGAATGCATGCATACCTTCAGCGTTGCACAGGGGGATTTTGTTTCTCCTAAATTCAACAGAGAAGAAAAGAGAAACACAAAAGCTATTTTAATGACAGTCAAATTTATTTGCGCCCACATTACGGTCAGCAGCGGTGCAGAAACAGCAGCTCTGGGGTGGAAACACACACTGCTTTTAGGTGTGTTTGCCATGATTAGGTCGTCTGGCTCATACTATATTTAAATAGGGCGTGTCTCACACGCATACACATACACACACACATGCACACACACACACAGACATTATTCAGGTGCTCTGTTTGTCTTCTCCACCCATATCCAGTGCACACAAATCCCTGCAAACATCAGCTAATAGAGAGAGGCAGATCTGGAGATTTAACATGTATTTTATCAGATAAGCAAACAAACAAACAAACAAATAAAAAGGCATTGAGCATTTTGGCCTCATTTTTCATCATTATCTATAATTGCAGCCATAGGCCAGATACAAGAAATGAAACACCACTATGAAATGATTTTCATTACTAGTTTGAGTACAGTGGTTTCTCCTCATGTACACACACACACACACACACACACACACACACACACACACACACACACACACACACACACACACACACACACACACACACACACTTATTTTTGTCACAGAAGGATGTAAATGGATTTGACAGATGAAGTGAATCATTGTCTGGAATTGAAAAAGATCCAATGAAAAAAACAAGTTCACACAATTATTCATGCACTTCTATTGTCTCATTATTGAAACTGAGAAGAGACCTCCATTCACCAACGCACTGACACCACCCTAACACACACACACGCACACACACACACACACGTTTTCTATCATGACAGGGACTTTCCATTGACTTCTATCCCTTATAACTAAAACAAACCCTCACACACACACACACACACACACACACACACACACGAACACACACCGTTCAGCATTTTACAATTTCACTTAAGCATTATTTAATTAAGCTGTTTTAATACAGACATTTTACCTTAAGAGAGCAAGATACACACACACACACACACACACACACACACACACACACAACTTTGTCAAGCTGATCTCAAAGTCAAGGTTTACCATTTCTTTTCTAGCCAAAATATAAGAGAATCTTCATGCTTGAAATCTCTCAATATTGTTAATAAATATAACTGTGTTTTTTGTTATATGTTGTCATGATCATGTGTTGTTTGTTTGTAATGCGCTATATTACGCATCATCTGAAAAAAACTTTTTAGCAATGCTTTTTAAATAATTTGCATTTTCCACACTTCATCTTTGATTCATTTCTTCACATCCTTCCTGATATCAGTTGTGGCTTTGGAGTGATATATCTAATGGATATGACTGGATATCTATGGTTGGTTTGGATTTTAGCCTGATTCAGATTGTGTTTCTGCTGGATTTGTTTTCATCACAGAAGACTTGACCACATAATAATTAAACGCACATTAAATCATGAACTACATGCGGCTCCAGCGGTCATTCATTCTCCCTGACAAATGAGGATGGGAATCCAGACAAATGCAGCCGTTCCTGTTTCAGTGTTTTGTTTATTTTCATGCAAGCCTTTTCCCTGATGGCAATGTCAAGTTTGGTCAATGGAGAGGTCATTGTTTCCTTGGAAAGTATTTGAATGAGCCCTGAAGTCATTTGATCTGCATTCAGAGCCTCGACAAGCACTCGTGCCAAAGAGAGCAACAACAGCCGTCCTGTTTTTCACCCCAATTGATTGCAGAAGATTAATTTGCTCCAAAATTGTGAAAATTGCATGGCAAATCACAGCATTTTATGTGAAGTAAAACATGAGAAAAACTTAAATTGTTAAATTTGTGTTGATTATGATTTCACTTTTCTAACTTTAGTTAGTGTGTAATGTTGCTGTTTGAGCATAAACAACATCTGCAAAGTCACAACGCCCCAGGGGAACACGATTTATAGATTATCATGACAGAATATGCTAATCAATGACTAGAAGATAACTACACATAAGCTACATAAATTCATCCACTAACCATTCAGAAATGTCCTGTTGCTTCTACACGTTGTCACTTCTTCTTGAGTCTCTCCATCATTGTCTGACTCCGGTTTGAACATAAAAGGCTAAAAGTTTTTGACATTTTCAGTGCATGTGTGTGTGAGTGCAAGCTGTTGTAGCTCCGCCCCCTGTGCTGGGAGCAGCAGCTCATTTGCATTTAAAGGGACAGACACAAAACGGTGCGTATTTGCTCACCCTCAAAAAGTGACAATTTTAACATGCTATATAAAAATATCTGTGGGGTATTTTGAGCTAAAACTTCACACACACACTCTGGGACATCAGAGACTTATTTTTCATCTTGTGAAAAGAGAATTATACCACCCCTTTAAAAAAAAACTTTTAAACACCTATATATTATGCTAAAAAAAAGAAAGAAAAAAAAGTACATTTTCTCATAATATCCACTGCAGCATCAGCTCTTTTAACGTTTCGATAAAGGATTCAGTCTCTCTAAACCCCGCCTTTCTGAGAGCTGCTCTGCTCTGATTGGTCAGATGGCCCAGTCTGCTGTGATTGGTCGACCACTTACAGGGGCACTTTAAAAAAATCTGATAATTCACTGACCAACCTTGTCTGTGCAAAGTTGCCCTTCTCACAACCCCTGTCATAATCATTATAAGCCAGTAAAACTTTACGATTCAACCAAAATAAACAAAAATACTGGAAAGGGATGCAACGTAACTAACCAAACTAACTACATATCTAACATGCATAACATAAAATGGCAACGTAACTAAAAGCATGCACTCAACTCACAGGAATTACACCAGTAATTTTGGAAATCTGGTTCACAAACCAGAAGTTCATCAAAACTAGAGCACCTCAAAAAGGATGATTTACACATAAATAACACTGCTTTACACATTTAATATAAGAACTTCAATAAAATACTATACTGCATTTTTTAAAAACTGAAGACATGTCTCTACTTTATGCTACACAAACAGATCCAGATGTTGCAGATCTTCCTGCACATCTGGATTTGACATAGAATAATACTAATAAAAAAAAATGAAAGTTCAAAAACAATGATTTCTCTAATCAAACAGAACTGTTCTTTTCTTAAAATGTCATCTTTCTTAAGGCTTTGCTTTATAAAATAACGAAGGCTTGGTTTTGTCTATGCAGTGATTCTGTTTGACAGTGAGTATCAGATCAAAAGCCTCATTCCTAGAATCACTTTGATAAAGTTTCCTCACGAAACACTGCAGGGTAAAGGAGAAACAGATGATGATGATGATCGGGTTACAGACGTGTCCAGCTGTGCTGTTTAGGTAAAAAAAAAAGTAAAAAAAAAAAGTAAAAAAAAAAATAAAAAAAAATAAAATAATATATATATATATATATATATATATATATATATATATATATATATATATATATATATATATATATATAAATATATAAGAGAGAGAAATAGAAGAGAGTAAATGTGTTGGAGACACTGAACTCCACACATGCAGAAAATCTGCTTGTAAAGCAACCTTGTAAATCAACTAACACTAGTTTACACCGTTTGTTATAGAGTTTCAGCATGCCAGGTTAATCTCTCTCTCTCTCACACACACACACACACACACACACACACACACACACACACACACACACACACACACACGCTCTCTCTCTCACACACACACGCACACACACACACACACACGCACGCACGCTCTCTCTCTCTCACACACACACACACACAGGTGGTATGAAAAAGAACAGTGTGAACAATCTGGTAAACATCACTGATGAGATGAAAAGTCACACAGGGTTGGAGTGACAGAAGGATGAGTAAATGATGAGAGAATATTCAAAAAAACACATATAATCTTTGGATTAGTGCTGATCTCACTGAAATTATACTGGGGCTGTAAACACAATTTACTATGTGCATATATTTATAAAACTATGATGGTGGGATTCTGCTTTTATTTGTGAAGTAAATACTTGAGACAAGATGCTTTAGAGAGAGAGAGAGAGAGAGAGAGAGAGAGAGAAAGA